>NW_007728396.1:22363-66115 GCF_000696425.1 Galeopterus variegatus
CGGGGGAGGCGCCCGGCGCGCCCCGCGCCCTCGTGCCGGCCTTTGTTGTGGAGGGTCCCGGGGTGTGCGGCCAACATGGCGGAGGTCAGCTGAGTGCGGGCAGCGGCCGGCCCTTCCCTCCTGCCCCTCCCCGCGGCGCCCCGAGGCTCGGGGCCGCACGGGGCGACTCTGCCGTCCTTGGCCTCCGCTCCCTGTCCCCGACCCCAGGCAGAAGCCGCCCCCGATGGTGTTGCGTTCTTGCTCTCGCTCCGGCCTGAGGCTTCATTGTGCAGTGGGAAGAGTGCAGCCTCCTCCCTTGTTTATGTCGTTGGAGAGGAGAGCGCGTGAACGGCTTGCCAGGGAAGCTCTTGTTTTTTATTATGAAACTTGCATTTCCTAGGCTTCATTTGCCGGGTAGTTTGGGGTCCCAGATTTATGACTTACGAATTTGGATAACCTGAGCCACAGCGATGCGCAGATTTTTCTTTGCCGTCTGCCCGTTCCTGGAAAGATGTAGAATTCGTTTGCTCTGACATTCAGAAGAGCCCAGTTTGCGCGTTCGGAAAATCAGATTGTGTGTAGCTATTTTGTCAAAGTCATAAAAGTCATATAGGACAGTGATCAGACTGCCCGTAGCCAGCTGTTGAACATTTACCATTTCTTGATAAGTGGCTGTCAAGGATAAATTGTTAACTCTTTTCAGCTGTTCGCTGTTGGGAGCACAGGCTCTGAAGTCAGACTGCCAGCTTTGGTTCCAAGTCCTGCCCCATCGGTTTGTGACCTTGGCCAAGATACTTAACCTCTGTGACTCCTTTTCGTTATCCGCAAAATGGGTGAAATGACGGTACCTTCCTGAAGCATTGTCGAGAAAATTGATGAAATGATAATAGGTGAAGAGCTTAGAGCAGTGGCAGGCCCATAATAAGTGTTCAGTAAGTATTTACTGCTAAGGCTGCTGTTGTTTAATAACTTTAGGTTTACGAGTTTATTTTGGCATGATATATTGGAAGTGCATAGGTTATAATTTGTGAAGTCACATAAATCGTTAGTGCTTGGGTGTTTCTTTTAGTGCATTTTGTTAAAAAGGAAAAGAGATTTATATGATAAATTGACAGGCGTTCTGAGATGATGGTATTTTGGACATTTCTATGATAAGGATTTTAATGGATAGATCTTGTGTGGTCTGGAATTTAAAAAATCAGATTGATTTAAACGAGGTTTCCATTTAGCGATTTTGTATTTGTGGATCAGTTCACTTTCAAGGACCTGAGTTAACTGACTTGTAAAAGTAGGACAGTGAGTCCCTTTGAGTGTTAGGTCTCTATCGTGTCACCATCTCTTCTAGAAGTTACTGAAGAGCAAAGTGTAGTGTGGTGACAAATGTAATGGTCTGGTAATTTTACCTGGGAGATGCTGGCCCAAATTATGGTGGAGCAGATTTTGGTTAGCTTTTAGAACTTTGTGACTGGTAGATTTTGAGACTAAAAAGTGGATTACACAAATAGGTTGTGTAATTTTTCATTCTGAAAATTTAAATAAGGATACTGACTTTTGTAATCTGGAGTGATTAGTTGCAATCCTATCCAGAATTTTTCCCCTAAAGTTTGCTTTGTCCCATTGTTTTCTTTAGATAATTTTATAGAATTGGTTTAAATGGAATTTTTCCAGCATAACTTAGTAATATTTAATAATATTTTAAGCTGAAGTACAGTATAAGTAATAGATATGGAACTGTTAACTTTTCAGGATACGTATTCTGCAAAGTACAAATTCAGGTACAAACGTAATTCAGCTTACATCTGTTCCATTTATATCTTAGTATCTGTTCCATCTAAGCTTCAGGAAATTCTTACAAAATTCTTGTAGAGCATCATTCTTTCTTAATATCTGTAATTATAAAAAGAAGAATTAGGTTAAAATTAATTGGAGTTACAAAGGAAATATCTAGCTATGTCAGTAATGATATAATATGATGAATAGGATTTTATTTTCAGTGAGTATGGTGTTTTGAAAACAGATCCTTACCTTATGATGGCAACAAAGTAAGTTTAGTAACTGCAGAGTTTTAGGTGGCTGCTTAAATTGTATTTTAAAGCAGTTGATTTACACAATTTTTAAAGATTGGTTTTTTCTTTGCTTAAAGAGATCTATTACAGACGTTTTTGTTATAATTATGGAATTTCCTTATACATCTTGAAAAATGGTTAAATTCTGGATATTTTTGGTATAGACCTAACTTCAACAAGTCTATACGGAAACTGCAGAATCCCCCCACTCTAAAAAAAAAAAAGAAAAAAAAACTGGGGATGAAATTTTTCTTTTTACATTAAGTATCCTTAATAACAATATTTCTTTTTAAAAAAAATTTTAACATTTACTTGTACATATTTGTGGGGTGCAGTGTGTTGTTTGAATACATGCATATACTGCACAATGGTTAAATAGCAATGTTTCTAATGCATTTTAAATGATTTGGTTTCCATGGCTGTAGTTACTAGAACATTTGCTGCATAAGGATAGGAATTGTTTTTTTTTTAATTCCTATATCCTTAGTACCTAGAGCTCAGTACATATTTTTTCCTTACCTACTGGTGTCTATATGTTAATGACACTCAGATCTCTTTGCTTGCTGAAAGGTAGACCATATACTCTTGTGCAGATGTTTTTTCAGAGCATTTTTAGGTTCACCGCAAAATGGTGTGGAAGGTACAGAGGTTTCCCATATAACCCTTGCCCCCACACATGCATAACCCCCCCTCATTATTAACATCCCCCACCAAAGAGGTACATTTGTTACAATTGATGATTCTACATTGACACATCATTATCACCCAAAGTTCATAGTTTATTAGGGTTCACTCTTGGTGCTGTATATTTTATGGGTTTGGGCAAAAGTGTAATGACATACATGAATACATGAATGAAAAGTTTCACTGCCCCCCAAATCTTCTGTGCTCTACTTATTCATCCCCGTACCCCCAACTACTGAATTTTTTTTCCTGCTAGCTGGTACAGGGATCAAACCCCAGACCTTGATGTTATCAGCCACATGTGCTAACCAACTGACCTAACTGGCCGCGCGCGCGCGCACGCGCATGTGTGTGTGTGATTTTCTTACTATCTTTATAATTTTGCCTTTTTCAGAACGTCATATGGGTAGTTGGAAGCATACTGTACATAGCCTTTTCAGATTGGCTTCTTTGATTTAGTAATGCATTTAAGTTTCCTCCATGTCTTTTCATGGCTTGGTTAGCATTTCTTTTTAGTGCTGAGTAATATTCCATTTAATATCTAGATGTACCATAGTTTATTTATCCATTCACCTACTGAGGGACATCTTGGTTGCTTCCAAGTTTTGCCTATTATATGTAAAGCTGCTATAAACATCCATGTGCAGGTTTTTATGTGTACATGTTTTCAGCTCCTTTGGATAAATATCAAGGATTGTGATTGCTGGATCAATGTCAGAGTACCTTTAGTTTTATAAGAAACTGCCAAGCCGTCTTCCAAAAGTGGCCGAACCATTTTGCATTCCCACCAGCAATGAATGAGAATTCCTGTCCCTCTACATCCTTTCTAGCATTTGGTATTGTCAGTGTCAAGATTTTAGCCATTGTTTTAGGTGTGTGGTGGTATCTTATTGTTTTTAATTTGCATTTCACTGTTGACATGTGGCGTGGAACATCTTTTTATATGCTATTTGCCATCTATATATTTTCTTTGGTGAGGGGTCTGTTAAGGTCTTTGGCCCATTTTTTTAGTCGGGTTGGTTGTTTTCTTATTGTGAGTTTTAAAAGTTCTTTGGAGAGTGCAGCGCTGGGAGCGCAGTAGTGCTCCCGCCGCGGGTTCGGATCCTATGTAGGGATGGCCAGTGCGCTCACTGGCTGAGCGCGGTGTGACCGGTCTCAAAAAAAAAAAGAAAAAGTTCTTTGTATATTTTGGATAACAGTTCTTTATCAGATATGTGTTTTGAAAATTCTTTTTTCTACTCTCTAGCTATCTCAAAACTGGCATTGTTTCTCTCAGCATTTACATTTAATCCTTCTATCTTTAAGTGGTCTGTGCTTTTGGTCTCTGCATTCTCCAGTCTCTGCATCCTTCAGTCAGTTCTTCCTACTGCAGTTTAAGTTAGCTTTCTAATGAACTTGACTTAAAAGGCCTTCATTATAAAGCCCCAAGTTCCTTGATGTGGTTAGTAAGTACAGAGCCTCTCCTGAGCTGGCTTCTCTTGTTACCCCCTTGCCATTTTGAACTATGTACTTGTAAGTCCTTCTCTTCTACTAAGCTGTTACCTCAGCCTATGCATCACTAGCTGAGAAGCTCTTCCTGAACTTCCACATTGAATTAGGTGTCATCTCTCTGTCCCATAGCACTCTCTACTTGGCTGCACTGTAGCATGTATCCTCCTGTTGTAATTTTTCTTTAGTTCTTTGCCTCCCCAAGTAGATGTAATCTCTATGAGGATATGGTCTTAGTTACTCTTGTTTGTCTAGAGTTTAGCACTGTTTCTGGTACATAGTTGATGCTCAGTAAATATTTATTGAATGACTAATACTTTCACACTATCCTTAAATACAAGTGTACTTAAAAGTTCATGGAAAAACAGAATTAAAAGATAAGATGAATCTTCCCACAAACTTTTTGAAGACCCCTCGTATACTTTTCCAGCCTTATCTCTAGCATTTTCTCTTTGCCCTACCTAGTTAAACTGGATTCTTTTGTTCCTTGAACACTGTACTTTAACATCTCTGTGCCTTTGCTCATGACTGTATTTAATGTCCTAGATGTCTATCTGTGTTACTTTGGGCAGATTACTTAACATCTCTAAACTTTAGTTTCCATTAGCACATGAACAGATATTAAGTGTATTGCTGTGGTCTCCCCCCACCCCCCGCTTCCCCCTGCCAAATGCTAAGGTGGCAGTGTGTTGAGTGGTTAAGAGGGACAGGTTCTAAAGAGCCAGACCTGGATATATCCCTTGGTTCTACAAATATCGCTTATTCGTTATGTTTGTGACTTAAGATCCATGAGAGCAGGGACACTGCCTGCTTTTTGCTTTTGCACATTGCCTAACACATGGAAAGAGCTTAAATAATTTTTAAAATTAGTTGAATACTTACTTCTGTAAATATTACCACTGACATTCTAGTGAGGGAAGAAATAGAATTACAAATTATGATATGTACTATTAAGGAGTCAAAAGTGCTTAAGTAGAGAATGGAAGTGGGAGGGAGACCTGCTGTCTAAGGTGGAGGATAAGGAATTAGCCCCGAGAGGGGAAGAGGGAGAACATCTTGGAAGGAAAGAGCAGCCCAGTAAAGGCCCTGTGGCAGGAATGAACTTGGATTGTTCTAGGAGCTGAGAGGAGAGTGTATTGCTGGAGCAAATGGATGAGGGGGAGCGATAGGTGAGGATCAGATCCTGCCTAATCAAAGTAAGGAATGTGAATTTTAAGACTACTGGGAAACTATCGAAAGGTTTTAATTAAAGGGGTGATGTAATCCCCTATATTTTAAGATTGCTTTAGCTGTTGTTTGGAGACTTGGTTGGTTAGAAGGTTGTTTCTTTAATTAGGCAATAGTTGATTATGAACAGGATTAAGATGGTGGTAGTAATGATGAAAAGTGGATGGATTTGAGTTATGTTTTGGACACAGAATTAACAGGACTTGCAGATGTATTAGATATGAGAGGTGAGGGAAAGAAGGAGTTAGGTTTCTGGCTTGAGTAAATGTGTGGATCATGGTGCCATTTACCAAGATGGAAAAGACTGGAGGAGGCAATGAGATGGAAGGATAGCAGTAAAATTCAAAGTTCTTATATGTTGGATTTCAGATGTCTATGAGATATCCGAAATAATCTAGTGAGGCAGAAGGAAAATCAGGGATGTGGTGTCACAGAAACCAGATGGCAGATACTAGAGCATGTGTTGGAGGCATTGACCTGGTAGAAAAAGAGAGGGAGAGAGATTGCAGGAGGGAAGGGAAGGAGTATAAAGTCACAGGAGGTGAGTGCCCAAGGTGCAGGGTCACTTCTTCCATTGTAAAGGGAGGGAAAGAGATGGTAAGTAGGCTTGCTGGTGGGAACATAGGATAGTTTGCATTGGTGGCTTCTATTATCTTTTCAAAAGGAAGCATAGGTGAAGCTATCAGTTGAGAATAGTGTTTATAGTTAGTGAATACTACACCATGGTAGATGAAGGGAGTAGCAGAGAGAGACAGGTTGAGAAACTGAGCAGAGGGAAAGAGAGGAGAGATGCTGTGAAGTGTTAGCTGATGATGACACCTGATTGCTGTTTAAGGAGATTCTAGAATACCTAGAGCAATGGTGTGACTTTTTCTTTCCAAATGTAAACTTTTTTGTTGATAGTTTCACATAAATACCTACAGAAAAGTGCTCAAATCACGTGTGTAACTTGATGAATTTTCACAAAGGGAACAGGCTTTTATAACCAGCTCTAGCTCCCAGATCAAGAATTAGAACATTACCAGAACAAGAAGCCTCCTTCTTTCCCCATCTAATTTTCAGCGTCCCCCTCCCACCCCCAAGGAAACAACCTCTTGACTTTTAACATCATAATAAATTGATTTTGCTGTTTTTGAACTGTATATGAATGGAACGATGCAGCGTGTACTCTATCCTTCCTTCCTTCCTTCCTTTTTTTTTTTTTTTTTTTTTTCAGATCAAGAATTAGAACATTACCAGAACAAGAAGCCTCCTTCTTTCCCCATCTAATTTTCAGCGTCCCCCTCCCACCCCCAAGGAAACAACCTCTTGACTTTTAACATCATAATAAATTGATTTTGCTGTTTTTGAACTGTATATGAATGGAACGATGCAGCGTGTACTCTATCCTTCCTTCCTTCCTTCTTTTTTTTTTTTTTTTTTTTGGCAGCTAGCCATGTATCATTTCTGTTTGACTCTAACTCAGCATTATGTTTGTGAGATTCAGGAGTATTACAACAGTACTTAGTTTATCCCTGACAAAGTTACCAGCTAAATAACCGTGTGTCCCAGTACTTTTACATTGATTTTTTTTTTTTCCTTAAATCTTCAGGAACTCTAGGCTGAGTGATAAAGACAAGGTATGACCAGAATGATACTGGCAAAGACCTTTCATTAGGTATGAGGTTGCCCAATAATGTTGAACTTATCTGCGGTTTTTGTTTGTTTTGTTTTGTACAGGGGGCTTGAACACATATGGAAGGAACTAGAAGATAAAAACCTTTAGCGAACTAAAATTTATATTTATAAAGCAGATACTGCCAGTGAGTATTTTCTTAAAAAATTAGAAGGATTTAAGGCTCGAATTTTATAGGAAATATTACACTACACTTGTTACAGTTATTTATTATTTTCACATTGACAGGGTAGCTAGTGATGGTAGATACAGTGAAATATAGTGAATATACACGTATAGTAGCTTCTCTACAAAAGCTCTGCTTTGGAAAGATTACTTCAATGTTTGGTTTAACTAAGTGAAGTAATCCTCTAATTGTTAAAAACTTCTTGCTGGTTTTCCTCTTGTATTCCACCTTTTGTTCCTTTGAATTTGGCCAAAGCTTGGGCTTGGTTAGGTAAGGTAGCTTTACTTCAGAGATTGCCAAGGACCCTGATTTAGCCTTGCTAAGGACAGCTTTGGATGTTTTGTCAATACAGATGTGAGTTAATTTCTGCAGGCTGTATTCTTCTGAGTTTGGGGGAGTGGGGTAATCAGATAAATTTTATTTCGTCTTATTAACTTTTAAAATGCAAAATTTAAGGTTTTTATAAGTACAAAATAAAATGTGTGAAATATGTATCTTTTTGTGAATAGGCTGGTTTTTAACACTTCCCTTATAATGATCCATCTACCTGAGTCATTTTAATGAAAAAAGAATTTAAGGAAAAAAAGTGAAAGCGGTGGATAAAATCAACTCTTGATTTCTATATTTTGTGTAGGAAATCACCAGCAATTCCTTAGCTAGGGAAAGTGTGGGGACACAATAAAATATGCACTAAAAGTTTTTAGTGTAATCCTTTTTTATCACCGAAATAGTTTATATGTTTTATGAAATATTTGAGAAATACAGAAATGTGCCTCCCCTGCCATGATCATTCGTAATCTGATTATTAAAAAGTAACCATATGAAAGGTATGACATTTTGGTGTAGTCTGTGTGTGTGTTTCACATTTTTTTTTTTTAGTCAGCCATAGATATTTTAAAGTTAATTTCTTTGATCTGACTTAAATCTTGTAGGTATTTTCCCACTAAATGATTGCCCTCTGTCAATTGTGTAATTCCAGATGATGAAGTTTGTGCTTAAAGTCTCTGTATCTTTCAGTTCTTGATACTTTGTGCGTGTGTGGTTCAGTGGTCCCATGTCTCTTCTCTGTGATTTCTGATTCTAGACTTGCTCTCTTTTTCCCCTTTTCTACTCCTGCCTCTTAAACCTTTAAACTACTTTTGGAAGCCCTTCTAGTTTTTTTCTGTCCCATTACATACGCGCATTCATACATAAAGATAGATAGGTATATCAGTGTCCATAACTACTACTTATTTATTTTCTAGCATAAATGGGATTGTAATTTGTATATTCTATGGCTTGCTTTTTGTTCCCACCTATTTAAACAGGCAATTTTTATATGTTAGTAGGTATGGATTCATCTTATTTAAAAAAAATTAGAAAGCAGCATAGTATTCTCTTGTATACACCATAATTTAACCACACTCTTAAGATAGGGTTGTTTTCAGTTTATTTGCTATTACAAACAGGATTGCTATAGGCATTTGTATACATACATATACCTTTGTCAACATGTGGAATTAAAGGATAGACTCTTGGGAGAAAAATTGCTGGTTTTAAGAGTGTATGCATTTTAAATTTTGATACCATCTGTCAAATTATAGGAGAGGCCTTCACAGTAGTGTAGGAGAGTCTGTTTCCCCCCGTTTTTGCCAATACTCGCAATCAAATCTTTGAAAACAAATTTATATATGTCATTTCCTTACTAATGCATGCAGTCTGTGACAATTCTCATACCAGGTTTTTGAACTTTTTTCCTTTTTTGTAAGGAGTTTTACCTGTACATATAGTTCACAGTCAAATAGTTAAGGTTTGTTTCTTAAAAGAAAAATTGCTGGCCCCTACTCTTCTCCAGATGTCCTTTTCTAGAGGCAACTACTTTTACTTCTTTTAGCTGGTCATTTTTGCATTTACCTTCTTTGTCTCTAAGTAACTTGCTTCTGTTGTTACTTCCGGATTTCAGTTTTTGTCTTTTTCTACTGATCTATTGTGGATTGAACTCTTGTTCCTACCCCCAATTACATGTGTATTCTCTTCCCATTCCTACACTCTCCTAATTTAGTAACATTGCAATTTTATGTTTGCATTGTCATGACTGAAAGTTATTCATAATTCAAGCTGTGTAGTAAACTGTGATTACTTTTTCTCTGCAGTGTTTAACTTGTATTCCTTGTAGCTAATCCTTTTTTTTTGCTTTGTTGTCTGTGTGCTTACTGCTGATGCTACCCCACATTCCTTGCCACTTGTCTAAATGTCCAGTCAAGTTGCTTTGATACCTTAAGTTGACTTAAGTTGTCATTATCCTCAGTGTTCCCCTTACCTATCTCCTGAGTTTAATCTTCTGTTTACTGTAGCCACTGTTCTCCTCTTTCTTGGTTTGTTCCCTTGTGTTTGAAGAGCTTGTCCACCAGGAGCTTCCTGAGAACATATCTGGGGGAAGGTAATGTTTGGAACCTTGCATCATTATTCTGCCCTCAACACTTTTAGGGTAATTTGTTTTGGTATAGAATTCTAGGATGATAACATTTTCTTTGAGAATTGTAAAGAGCATTTCTCTATGCTTTCTAACTTTTGATGTTGCTCCTCAAAATTCCAAAGCTCTTTTGCTTTCTGATTTATTTACTTATCCAACAAATATTTATTGAGCCTGTGCTGTATGCCAGACACCATTTTAAGTGTTTGGGATACATCATCGAACCAGACAAAAATCCTTCCTTCCAGGTGAGGGTTGGGGAACCTACAACAACAATCATAAAAATTAATAAGCAAATTATATAGCTTGTTTGAAGGTAGTACAGTCTATAGGGAGGAAAAGTAGAGATTGAGAGGAGGAAAGGGAAGGGAAAGGGGTGGGATAGACAGAGATTTAGGAGGGCTTAGTGGAGGGATCATCAGTGGGCAAGGCACCAATTGCTGTTTTAAACAGAAGGACAGGGTGGGCCTTGTTGAGAAGGTAGCATACAAGCAAAGATGTGAAGGCTGAAAGGGAGTTAGCCATGTGGGTAATCCAGGAGAAAAGTATTTTAAGGTAGAGGTCCAAAGGAGTAACCTAGCATTACCATGGATCAAGGAGGCCAGTGTAGTGAATAAGGGGGAAAGAAATGGAAGATGAAGTCAGAGAGTAAAGGGAACACTTCACTATATTGTGTAGGGCGTTATGGGCTGTTTTTATGATTTTAGCTTTTACTGTCATAGGGGTAGCCAGTGGAGGGTATAGAGCAGATATTTACATAACCTGATATAAATTTGAATTGGATTAATCTGATTTCTGTGCTCAGAACGTATTGCGTGAGGGTGGGAGACAAGGATAGAAACAGGAAGACTGGTTAAGAGGATATTGAAGTAATCTGGGTGAGAGGTAATGGTGGCTTTGACTGGTAGAGGTAGAAGTGGTGAGGAGTAGTTGGATTCTGAATATATTTTTTAAGGGAGGGCCAATAAAATTTCCTAGTTGTTTTAGATAAGTGGTGTGAAAGAGAAGAATCAAGGATGACTTCAAGGCTTTTGACCTGAGGAAGGATGGAGTTGCTGTCAATTGAAAAGGGGAATGCTATGGGTAGAGAGTCTTTGGGAGATGATAAGGAGTTCGGCTTTTGCCATTCCCCCTATAGGGATATCTTGGAGGCAGTTGGATGTACAAATCTGGGGTTTAGGACAGATCTGGAGGGGTTTTTGTTGTTCTTTTTGTTTGTTTGTTTTTTGGCAGCTGGCTGGTACAGGTATCAAACCCTGGACCTTGGTGTTACCAGCACTTTTTTAAAAAATCTGGGCTGGAGATAAAAATTTTGAAGTCCTTGGCATGTTGATGGGATTTAAAAGTACAAGACTGAATGAGATCACCAAAGACACTGGTGTAGGTAAGAGGAACATGATCAACTCCAAATTTCAGGAGTTTGGGGAGAAGAACAGGAATCAAAGGAAACTGAGGAGTGACTAGTGAGATGGGAAAACCAAGAGTATGCAAGTCTTTGAATAAAGTTTTATCAGGCAGGAGCCAGTGCTCTATCAACCCTGTCAGGTGTTGCTGACAGTTCAAAACTTGCAAGTTACATACAAACAAAACTATAAAACCATTGAAATTCAAATTACTGATTTACTAAAATATTGGATACTGTCTGCTAATTTTAAGACTTGAAACAACACTTAAGGAATGAACTTATGGTTTTATGTAATTGACTGTTATTGTGCAGATTCTTACAGGGGAATTTAGGTATGATTAACTCAGTATCATGTGATCACCATGTGATGCAGTTTTTCACCAACATATAAGTGCTTTAATGAAAACCATGATGTCATTTGGGCTTTGCTTCACGCAAGTGCATCATTTATATATTAGGTCCACCTTGGCTTTTCTCTTTAGCCTGCCATAGTTAGATTACTAGAGAGTACCAACTTGGAGCCAATGTGACCATAAATGTGAATAGTAGCATTCAGTTATATGGTTAAAAAGTGGATTCAGGTGATTCAGAATGTATTCATACTGTTTTAGTTTATTAAAAACAGGAAGATAAAACATTTAATTTTCGCAGAGAAATGCTAACTCCTTGAGTAAAGAATCTTAGTTTGAGGAAAATTAGAGTACAAGTTAATTCATGTGTTATATCCTTAGTTGAAATAACTAAAATGGTTTGGTTAGAGTTTAAGATGTAATGCTTATATGGTCACAGATTGTAACTATTTCAGCTGAATATAATTTAGTTTTAATAAGGCTTTATGAATTTTTTTTAATATGGTATTTTCCCCCATAAATTCTGTTACTTCTCTTCCATTTTACTAGTGAAGAGCCATCAATCATAAAATGGATTAGACTCTCTAATGTGACATTTTACTCTGTTTCTTTAATTCTTCTGTCTCCCAAGTAATTTTATGTTAAAATTAAACATAAATTCTGTGTTTAGCTTAGTATCACTTTTTTTCCAGCGAGACACGAGACTTCTATACAAAAAAATTTGTTGCTTATAAAACATATTGCCAAAAAAGCATAAAAAAAAGAGAGACCAAAAGCATCATCCTTGCTAATTTTCTTCTTCATTAAAAACTCATAACACGGGCCGGCCCAGTGGCGCACTGCTACAGTGCACTGTTTGGGAGTGCGGTGGCGCTCCCGCCGAGGGTTCGGATCCCACATACAGACCGGTTCCCGCTCACTGGCTGAGCGAGGGGCAGACGCAGCACCGAGGGTTGCGATCCCGTTGCCGGTCCCGGTCCGGTACGGGCGCGACACTGAGGGTTGCGATCCGTTGCCGGACACGAAAAAAAAAAGACAAAAAAAATAAAAAATAAAAACTCATAACACTTTTTACTTTTCTTTAAAAAAAAAAAAAAGTCTGCTTAGGCACAATTTGCTGGTGGCTTTTGAAGAACAAGCCAGAATTACACAGCATCTTCCTAGCATGATGTGTTTTGATTCTTCCATGTCTTGTAGTTAAGGCTTTTGGGGGGAGGGGGATAAACAAAGTCAGAAAGCAAGCAACAAAATATACACTTTGTCAGAAAAGGAAAAAAGTGCCTGAAGTATCACTAATTCTATAGGTTACTACTGATTTTGATCTGTAGTTTTTGTTCTGAGTGTATGTTGTGTGCGTTTATGTGTGTGCATGTGTGCATCTACGTACCATACCTGTCAGATGGAATGTAGAGTTGAATGTGTTATATGTTACAGTATAGAACTAGGTATAATGTATTTTATAAGTAAGGTTTAAAAGCCATAGCTTAATGCCAAGATGGAGTAAAAGAGCAAGAGCATACCAAAACAAGAATGTACTGGAATATTTGAGAATTTTGCATCCTGAGAGAATATAAAATATAATCAGGTCAGTAAATAGTTGTATTCAAACTTGGACACAAAGAACTGTGTGAATAGTTAGTATTTGAATGCTTTTATCTAGGCACTGAGACTTGGTTATATTGCAGCAGTAATTGTGTTGTAATCATGACTGACATAGTTTCAATGATTTAATTTCAAGTGTGTTAACCGGAATTTTTTAGATTATTTTAAATTTTTAGCAATGTCTGGTATGAAATAAAAAGGTTGAAGAGCCCATTTGACCACCCCCAGCTTCTGTTGCTTATTTCTCTGATCTTACCTCTCTTCTTGATACTTGGCTTTGATTTAATGACTAATGGTTTAATGACAAACTCAGATTGATGTCAAATTATGCCACTTTGATAGAAAATAAAGGTTTAAGAATTCAGAGGAATTTTTTGATTTGGGGGGCAAATATTTATCAACATTGAAAAAGATGTGTTGGATGCTAAATTACATGTTCTATACTGGGGTGAGAAGAATGTACATATCTGTTTTTTAGGGTTATTTTAAAGATGAGATTTAGAGACAAAGCAGACAATCTGGCTCTATTCTTATTCTTAGTTTTTCTGATCTTCAATTTCCTAATCTATAAAATGGGGATAAAATGCTCCTTATGAGGATTAAGTAAATAGCATCTATGAAGCTGCTGCCACAGTGCCTTGAAGGTCGGTTAGTGCTTAGTTAATATAGCCTCTTTCACAGCAAACTCTGTGGTCTTTATCAGTTTTCAGACAAAATCTCAAATTGAAGTTATGAAAATGAACACAGAAGATTGAAACAGTGGTTTTGAGTATAATCCTATTTGTGTAGTTCAAGTCTTTTTTTTTTTTTTAAAAGATGACCGGTAAGGGGATCTTAACCCTTGACTTGGTGTTGTCTGCACCACGCTCACCCAGTGAGCAAACCGGCCATCCCTATATGGGATCTGAACCCGTGGCCCTGGTGTTATCAGCACCGCACTCTCCCTAGTGAGCCACAGGCCAGCCCTAGTACAAGTCTTTTTATTTAATGATTTAGTATAGGGTTTTTAGTAGGGCTCTATAAACATCACTAAGTCACTTGTTAGCAATATACCGAATGTTCCCACATCCTTGATCTGAGTTAATGTTCAGAAATCTGTTGGTGGTGGTAGTTCTGTTGTTTCACAAATAAGAAACTTGATGCCCAGGAGATGGTAATTTTGCCCAGTACAAAAATAATTAGTAAGAGCTAAAGTAGGAATTCAGGTTTGAGCTTCTAATTTCTAACAAATTCAGTATATTAAATAGCTACCTTGTCAAGGTATGCTACTGAAAAATGAGATTTTTATCTAGGAGTTGGCAGACTTATGGAACTCTGTCACAAACAAATATTTTGAAAACTTAGAGAACTGGTATGGAAATATATCCTTTTTTTTTTTTTTTTTGGTGGCTGGCTGGTATGGGAATCCTAACCCTTGACCTTTGGTGTTACAAGGCTGTACTCTAACCAACCAACCAGCCCTATCCAGTTTTTTAAAATTACATTTATGGTGATAACATGATTTACTTCACCACGGTGTTTTTTTAAAATTAATTTTAAAATTATATCAAGCAAAAAATTTATTCTACTTGCAGGGGCATCCAGGATGAGTGAATACTAGTTATGTATATGCTTTTACTTAGAATCCTTCACACTCTTGTATTTGATTTATTTGTTCCTTCCAGAAATTTTTTAGTATCTGGTGTGGGCTAGGTACTGTCCCTAGGTGGTGGAGGTACAGGAGTGAGTGAAACAAAAACTGTCTGTTCTCATGAAGTTTATATCCTAGTACAGCAGTTCTCAGAAAGTATGGTTCAGGGGTCCTGGGAGTTTTCAAGACCCTTTGAGGTTCAGAAGTATTTTTTACAATGAGACATGAGAGTACAATGATGTTTCCCAGAGGCTATATGACATGTGGTATTGCAACAGGTTAAATGTAGAAACAGATAATGAGAATTTGACTGTATTGTCTTAAGTCAGACATGAAAGAGATTTGGAAAAGTGTAAAACTTTGATACTCCTCGCTATTATAGAAAACAGTTATTTTTCCCAAATGTTTAACATGTAATGGGTTTTTACATGCTATATAAAAAGGAATAGTAATTTAAAATAAATATTTAAAAAACTTCTTGGCTTGAATTTCTAATATGGAAAATAGTAAAATAAATAAACCATATTAACAAAAGCTCTTTGGGGTCCTCAATAATTTTTTAAAAGTATTAATCAGTAAAGACAAACTTTTTTTTTAAAGGGCCAGATAGGCTTTAAAAGGTTTAGGTAAGTTCAACTATTCAACTTTTGCCTTTGTAGCTTGAACGCAGTCACGGACAATATGTAGATGAACAAGCATAACTGTGTTCAGTACAACTGTTTACAAAAACAGGCAGCTGGCCTGCGGGCTGTAGTTTGCCAACCACTGGTGTAAGGGTTTCCTGACACTAAAAGGTTTGAGAACTGCTGTTTTAGTGAAAAGCTGGTATTTGGGCAGGCGGGAAGGAAGAAAACAGTTAAAATAAATAAATATATAAATAGTCAAGAGAATTTAAAATAGTAGGAGGTGATATGAAGACAATAAGAAGGGTAGTCTGGTCTTTGGGTAAAGTTTATGATCATGAGAGGGCTCGCTAAAGAGTTGACTTACATTAACTCTTGTTTAGGACTTAACTAGGTATCATCTCCCTCCTTTTTTTTTTTTAAAAAAAAAAAAATATGACCGGTAAGGGGATCTTAACCCTTGACTTGGTGTTGTCAGCACCACGCTCACCCAGTGAGCGAACCGGCCATCCCTATATGGGATCCGAACCCGTGGCCTTGGTGTTATCAGCACCGCACTCTCCCGAGTGAGCCACGGGCTGGCCCCAATCTCCCTCCTTTTTTGATCTCCCCTGGCTATATTAGGGAGAGGGAAAAGCAAAAGATAGTTTAATTTACATTTTTCATTTTTGTTTATTTTGAATCTTCTTATTAGACTTAAATTCAGAAGAGATTGATTTTTTAGGTTGAATTAGAATATCCAAAGTGTATGTGCTTTAAAAGAATCTAGGAAATGATAACATAAAGCCTAGGTTAGTGTTGCCTAATGCTGATAAAAAGAACGTTGATCTAAGTTAAATGACATCTAACAAGTTACTTCTCTGTGTATCATCTTTTTTCTTCTGAAAATGAGAAGGTTGGCTAAAATCTCTTCCAAGTTCAAAATTTCCTATGTTTGTTTGCTTTGCCTAAGATGCCTTTTGCCATCCCTACCCCTTCTAAGTCTTCTGTGATCAGATAGCTCCAACTGTCTATATCTTATTATTTCTGTGGTCTGAAATATGTACTTTGTCTTTGAAATGTTTTCCTGTTTGTAAGGTGAGGGATAAATGCCTAACTTGGAGGGTCATTGAGTAGGCTAAATGAGAGCATATGTCAACAATTGAGGATAATACCTGGCACATACTAGGTGCTTACTAAATGTTTGGGGAGGCTGTTTATTAATGAAAATGGAGTAATGTCTCTGCTTTGCCTCAGTATTTTTAGCTTGTTGAGCCTGGAACTATTGAGATTGTAGCAGCAAGAACAAAACCAGCAACCAATAATCATGTTCCATTGAGAGACGTGAAAACTTACACAGAAGGGTTAAGGAGGTAGAAGGGCAATGCAATCAGAATTTATGTGCCATCCAACTTAAGGGAAAGGAAAGAGAAGCAGCCATTCCTGCCATTAAAGTCTCTGTTCCCTTGTTGGAGATTGAGGGTATCTATATATTTTGAAAAATACCTTAGCATATCAAAAAAGTAATTTTAGGGCCGGCCCGTGGCTCACTCGGTAGAGTGCGGTGCTGATAACACCAAGGCCGCGGGTTCGGATCCTATATAGGGATGGCCGGTTTGCTCACTGGCTGAGCGTGGTGCTGACAACACCAAGCCAAGGTTGAGATCCCCTTACCGGTCACCTTTAAAAAAAAAAAAAAAAAGTAATTTTAGCAAAACCACATTCATGGATCAGAATTTGAATTTCTCTTGGAATGCAAAGCAAAACAAAGATTGAAATTATGAGAAAAAAAAAAGTGACTGGAAGATGAATCCAAGAGAGTCAGTAACAGAATTATGTGAAGAAATGAACTGAATAGATGGAAAAGAATCAAAGAACAATTAAAAGTCCACTGAGGTAAGAGACTTGAGCCTTTGGACTGAAAACACTCATGTGGTGTTTGGCAAGAAGGTGTATACCTGTATCGTCTGGTAAAAAATTCTTCCAAAGATAACGAAGAGAGTCCTACAAGCATCTGAAGGCTGGGGGTGGGTGGCTTGGGGGGAATTACCTGCAAAGGAATAAGAATAAATATGGCATTAGACTTTTCATCTATATCACTAAGCATCAGAAGACATAAGAGTTTACATAGTTCTTAGGGGAAAAGGTTGTGACTAGAATTCTAAACTTGTACAACTTACACATGAGTTTCAGACTGCTAAGATGGAGAGTTATTCACTTACATACCCTTTCTGAAAACTTTCTTGAGGTACCGTGGTTGTACCAAAAAATGAATCATAATTAAGGATTCAAGGTGTGTGTGTGGAGGGGATCTGGTATGTGTCTTGTGATATAGTTGTAAGAAATGAAACCAGAACAGTTGTAGTTAGGTTTAAATGACTATTTTGACAGAGTTAAGAAGTTGAGTACGATCTTTATACTGTCAGGTGGGAAAAGGAAAGCTTTACTATTGGCATATTTAAAGGAATTGCATTGTTTTGTGGATGTTAATACTTTAATTCTTGATGTTGATAAAAAGTTGTAGATTCAATGTATAATAAAAACATAAGGATAAGAGCCAGTAAAATAGAATTAGGATATAGAACAGTACTGTCCAGTAGAACTTTCTGCAGTGATGAAAATGTTATACTATTTGCATTCCTACCAGCAAAATACGAGAGTACCAGGGCTCCACTTGCTTGGAGGCACTTGGTGTTGCCTGTTAAATTTAGTCATTTTAATCTAGTAGGTTTTGGAATACTGATACTGAAGTTTGGAGAACATAGTGGCAAATTATTTCTCCTTTGTCTTAAGAAAGGTGGGAGGGATTCAAGATGGTGATGTATATTATGTATTTGACTTGTTCTCAGTGCCCTATTGACATGACCCAACTAATTCATAAAAAATACTCTACTATAGTTTGGTGTTTAGAAGGGGGATCCCTTCAAACCTATGACATCTTCCTCTCCTTATCCTCTCCCCTCCCCAAAGGATGATTATACCTTCTCTACAGAGAAAGTGTTAAACTCTCTGATAGAATCTTCCTTAAAAACTGCCACAGCTTGAGCTAGACATCTTGTCTTCTGTGTTCTTAAAATGGAGGAATTATCTCTTCTAACAAAGTCTAGTCCCTTTGTCTGAGTTTTAAAACTCTCCCTCACCTTATCAAGAACTGTATCACATTGCTCCATTTCTTGAGTACTTTTCATCTTTCCCTGTTTTCTGGAGTCTATCAGCATTCAGTATATTCTGCTCTCTCCCATTTAAAAAATTTTTAAAAAGAAGCAAAAAACTTCTCTGGGCCTTCCAGCCACCACTTGATTCTTCTCTTCACAGTCATACTTCTCAAATGATAGCACCACACAGCATTCCCTTCGGCCTTCATTAGTGTGACTTCCACCCTAGCCATATCTACAAGGTTGCTTTTACAGAGGCTTCCGGTCACCTCCATATTGCCAATCCAGGAAACTGCCATTACTTTTACTACTTCCTTACCATATGATTTTTTTGTTATTTATGTAGTTATTTGCACCTTGCTGTGTCTGGAAGGAAAAAACTGTTTTCTCCTACCTTACTCTCAGCACAACACTTCTGACACCGTACGTGTAGAGGTTTTCCCCCACACCAAGCAGTCCTCCAGCAGACACCAATTGGGTATCCTGTAACTCAATTCTGATACTATCTCTCTGGAGTTAGATTCCACAGGTTAAGGGCTCAGTCCCACAAGACTGCCCCCTCCTCCCCCTTCAGAATGCCAATTGCAAGTTTCAGGAGGTGTAATCTGTACTTCTGACCAACTGGCTATAAATAGGTTTCCAGGACCCTCTCCTCAGGTTCATTAATTTGTTAGGACGGCTCAAAGAACTCAAGAACACACTTTACTTAAGTTTACCCATTCATTATAAAGGATCTTAAAAAGGATGCAGATGAACAGCCAGATGGAAGAGATGAATAGGGTAAGGTATGTGGAAGAGGTACAGAGCTTTCATACTCTCTCCAGGTTTGATACCCTCCAATCACCTCCACATATTCATTCAGTAGCCTGGAAGATCGCTGAACCCCCCCCCCCCCCCCCCCCCCCCCCCCCCCTACAGGGACACTCTTCCTTTTTGCAGAGGAAATAAAGATATAAAATTGTTTCCTCAATCACAAAAATAATAAACCAAGCCATAATTGTTCTTATTCTAGTTGTTAAACTTTTCCCCCGAGGTGTTTGTAGAACCTTTATTATGTAAGCATGATTGATTAAATCATTGGCCTTTGGAAATCAACTCAACCTTCAGCCCCTCTCCTCTCCCTGGAGGTGTGTGTGTGGGGGGACGGACTGAAAGTCCCTTTAATGACAAGGTTGGTTCCCCTGGTAACTAGCCCCCATCCTGAGACTATTCAGGAGCCCTCAATCAGTCAATCATTAGCATACAAAAATATCACTTTGGAGATTCCAAGGGTTTGGGGAGCTGTGTGTCAGGAAAGGGGATGAAGACCAAATATATATCACTTGCCAAGATTCATAATATTTACATTCTAATTTGTAATTATGGTGCCCATAGTTTAGTATTTGTTCTGTATTTAAATTGGGTCACAAAATTTAATCCTTTTATAACATGATCACCATTTCTAGATGACTTACTTTGATTCATCACTTGATTAGTTTGATTTCGTCATCAAGCAGTTTTCTTATGAAGGGTTCATGGGCACTGTATTCTTTGAGTTCTTGCGTGGTTAGACATGTATGCTTGTTGCCTTTTTTCTTTCCTATAGGATTTTCTAACTACAGGAATAATGTATGTTCTCTGAAGAACATGATAAAGCATAATTCTAATTTTGATGTTTATGTGAATTTTTCCATACGGGCATCCCTGTGTACCTGCAGTTGCGGAACACATCTGTACTATGCATTTTATATAAGGGATTTGAACATTTGTGAATGTTGATATCTGAGTGGGTCCTGGAACCAGTCCCCTCAGGATGCCAAGGGAGAACTGCATCTATCTAAGTCCTCATCTTCCCTTGGCTTCTAAGAAGCTACCCTCTTCTGATTTTCTCTTATCTTGTTCTCTTTCTCAGTTCTTCAGGCCTTGTTTACTCACTGTGGGCTTCTGGGTGAACCAGCAGCATTGGCCACAAATGGGAGCTTATTAAAAATGCAGAATTTTGTTGGCCTAGCTTCAGACCTACAAAATCAGAATCTGCATTTTTCACAGAATCCCTAGATGATCAGTAAGCACAATAAAGTTTGAGAACTATTGCAGTCTAGAGGCTACTACCTCTTCTTTTAATGAACCCTTAAATCTTTAAGTGTTGGGATCTCTCTTATTTTTATTTTAGGCAAGCTCATCTCTGTGACTCCCAATAGCATCCTAATCGCTAATCCTAGTTCATGTACATCAATTGCTTTTATGATGGCTCCTTTCAGGCATCTCATTCCTACTTTGCGATCATTGATTTCAGTATCTACCATAGTGCTAGATAGGTTCTGATTCAGAATATGCTATTTTTTACCTGGATGGAAGCCTCAAAATATAGTGATTTTAGCAAGTAAAAAAGCAGATATACTTTGCTTTATACATTTGAGTTAGGATTTATATTTCCTTTCTATTTACTGTGTCATAACCTTTGGTCAGACTTCTATTTTTATAGCAATTCTCTATCAGGTCCTTTTCCTGGGCTTTCTTCACTTCAGATCATCAATCTTACTAGACCTGTAACTTTTTTTCTATACCTACAAAACTTTCAGAATTATCTTCAGGAAAAATGGAGCTTTTAAGAAAAACATGATTTTTAAAAGTTCCTCATCTCTTTGCTACAGTTCTGGAAACTAAAATAAGTTCTGTTTTCTGCATTATTGTTTTATAACAACATTTGATTTTTAACTTTTGGCATTTTAAGCTGTTGAATTTTTCAGGAGACTTGCCTTAATTTTGTTCATGTGTGAGAAGCAAGTAAATCTTTACAGTAGAGGCAATGTTTAACATTGTACCTTAAGCATTTTCTACATAATACCTATCACAATGTCAAATAAATGTAGATAGTGCCTTTTTCACAAAAAGGCATTCTGGGAAGGAGAAAAGCCCTAAATATTTTGAATAGAAGAGTTTTATTTAACCAGATTCCTAATGCAAAGAGCAACTTTTTAGTGTGATACCTGTAATATTATTTTATAATAAATATTATGTAGTTTCCAAGAACTATTTTTGTATAAGTAAAGGAGGGGTAGCAATATTTCCATCCTGTCTCTTTTACTAAATTAAGAACGCAGTGGGCTGGCCCGGTGGCACACTCGGTAGAGTGCGGTGCTTGGGAGGGTTCCGATCCTATATAGAGACCTGTCCGCTCACTGGTTGAGCACGGTGTGGGTGCGACACCGAGGGTTGCGATTCCGTTGCTGGTCGCGGTACGGGCGCGACACTGAGGGTTGTGATCCCGTTGCCGGTTGCGGTACGGGCGCAACATTGAGGGTTGTGATCCCCTTACCAGTCACGAAAAAAGACAAAAAGGAAAAAAAAAAAAAAAAAACGCAGTGCATATGTTTTACTTTTTTCTCCTTTTGGTTTTCACAGTTCTCAGTCAGCCTAATTTGTATAAAGCAGTTCTTTTATTGTCCCTTTTGCAG
Source organism: Galeopterus variegatus (assembly GCF_000696425.1). NCBI lineage: Eukaryota > Metazoa > Chordata > Mammalia > Dermoptera > Cynocephalidae > Galeopterus > Galeopterus variegatus. The sequence continues at coordinate 44,282 of NW_007728396.1, forward strand.
GAAATATAGATAAAAATCATCAGTATGCTAACATAAATAACTAATTCATTGGTCGTTTTTCCATGTATAATCTTCCTTATTTCTCAAACCAATTTCCCATGTATGTTCTGTTTGTAACTTGTTTTACAATATATTATGATCCTTTTTCCATATCCAACTACATTCTCTGCTTGAAAGTTTTATTTTGTAAGTATTTATAAATAGAAATGAAGGTTGTCACGTGCAATTGAGAATAAAATTTAAGTCCATCTGCTTCCTTCTGTTGTTAAGTATGTTAGTGTGGCAAAGCAATGGTTAAATGCTCTGAAATTTCTAAGACAGCATTAAAGGCTGACTCTAAAATGTTTTGATTTAGATTAACATCTACTTTGGCTGGTTAACGCAGTTGGTTAGAACTTGGTGCTGATAACACCAAGGTCCAGGGTTTGTTCCCTGTGGCCAGCCACAAAAATGAATAAGAAAAAGATCAAAACCAAAAAACATCTATTTATATTTTATACCAAACTGGCTTGAGTTGTAGGCTTTAGAAAGTGTAGGTAAGGGCCGGCCCATGGCTCACTCGGGAGAGTGCGGTGCTGATAACACCAAGGCTCCGGGTTCGGATCCCATATAGGGATGGCCGGTTAGCTCACTCAGTGAGCGTGGTGCTGACAACACCAAGCCAAGGGTTGAGATCCCCTTACCGGTCATCTTTAAAAAAAAAAAAAGAAAGAAAGTGTAGGTAACAGTGCACTCTTGCTAAATTTTGGATTTTCGCTAATTTTGGATTCCATGGGTTTGTCTTAGTGAAATGTAGTTTTTGTGAAATTTTCAGCTCTTTATAAAACCAGTGTAAATAAATATTTTACCTAGTCAAAAATTAAAGTTTATTGTGCTAATAATTTGTTAAATGGTGCTTGATCTTTGGCAGACATGTTTGATCATCTTTACAAGCTTAAGGCATCTTTTAGAGCATTTATCTGGAACCAGCAAGGTCTAGGTCTCTAACTAGTTGATGACATATCAGGCAGCTGAGTCAGGTGTCTGGTGAAAACGTTTTGTTTTTTTTGTTTTTTGGTGGTTGGCCAGTAAGGGGATCCTATCAAGTAAATACTTAAATATTCTGGAATATATGCCACCTATGATATACATAAATTACCCATCCCACTTCATCCAGACAAAACCTATTCAAGGCTGGAAATATTCTGGTTTTACAGCTGAACCAAGTGGTGGAGGCAGGATTTGAATCCAAGTGTAGATGACTCCCAAACGCTTCCACTTTTACTGTCCTGACTCAGTTGTTAAGTTGAGGGGTTTGTCCATTGATTAATGGTTTACAGACTGTTCTGTAAGGCTCTGTGCAGACTTTTGGGAGTTTGGCAAACAGTGAACTATCTTTGCTTGAGGATAATTATTCTTACCTTGTTCTGTGCTTCTCAGTTCTCTTGGTTCTGTTTGGAAGAGTTTCTCTGCTTAAAAAATTTGAAGAGTCCTACTCTGGAAACCTAAGTCCTGTTTAGAATGAATATGTATGTATTAGAAAATAAAAATATAGGCAGTAGAAATGTATATTTGTCTGTGGGGCAGGCTGTATCTATTTTCAATTATATTTCTGTTTCTAATGATGTTTTGGGTAGCCTAGTATTAAAATGAAGTTGAGGTGATTGAACACACCATTAATAAAATGGGGAAGTGATTAGAGTTAAAATTTGGTGCTGAAAATTGGTAATGTACAATTCATTGCTTTGGGTTCACTAACAGCTCTTGCTGCGTTTAAAGGCTACCCTAAGCATGATGTAATGACAGGTTAAACCTGTGAATGCAGTGGCTGATGCAATGGAATTCTGAGGCCCAGGACTTTATTGGGGCAAGGGTAATGCTTGTTTAAAAACAAAATAAGCTACTCTACGTCTAATGAGACCATTTAAGATAGCTTTCCCAGAGTGAGAAGAGAATATAATCTAAATTTGGAGGTTGAAGTATGAGTTTTATGAGGCCTAAGTGTGTTTAGTACTCTCACTCCAAAGTCTATTCGTAGGGGGAAGGGGGAGTTTAAAATATGGTACCAACAGGAGTAGAAATGGAGACATAAGTTAGAATTGATGTGGTAGTTGATTCCTGATAAACAGTTATTGAATGAATGGTGGAGAACGCTTTCACTCTGAAAAAACGTAAGAGTTCGTTCACATGATTATCCTGGAGAGTATAATAACTGCAGAGAAGAGCGCCTGTCTGGCTACACATTTCCCATGAAAACATGAGAAACTACCGATATTCGACCGTTTCAGCCTACAGAAACGGAATGGTTCAACCTAAATTTAAACTTGTGGAAATGCTGAGGAGGGCATGTTGTCGCGGGAGTGGGGGGGTGGGGGGTGGGGTCGACGACAGGGCGGCGCCGGTTCAGAGCTGCCCAGGCCTGCAGGGAGCCCTGGAGCCGCCCTGGGCTGGGGGGCGGGGCTGGCTGGCGTAGCCCCGCCCTGTGCTGCCCAGCCCCTGTTTGAGGGAGCCGGGCAGCCGCCGCCTTGGGCGCGGCTAGTCCTGGGCCCGCCCTGGAGCTGTCGGCTAGAGCAGGCTTTCCCAGCCGCGTCCCCAGCTTCGGCCCCAGCCCTGGGCTCCAAATGGCACTCCTGGCAGAGAGACCCCTGCGGTAGCTCCAGAGCCGGCTGAGAGAGCGCACCTCCTTCTCTAGCCACCACCTCGTATCGTGCAGCCCCGGCCTTCACCCCAGATTGGAGGGAGCCTAGCCAGTGAATCTGGGGAAGACAAACTTATGAGAAAGACGAAGGCTTAAGGCACAGCGGAGGACAGCTCAGCAATGGCTCTCGTTTTTGGAGACGCAGGCGAATTTGAGCTCATAGGGAGGTGTGGTCGCCTCCTGGGGGGACGGAAAGGCTCCATTTCTCCGCCTCTGTAGCCGGTGCTTCTGAGGAGTGAATGGATGTTTGGAGCCTGACTTCAGACAGGAATTTGGGTCTTTTGTGCATAGCAGCGGAAGGTGTCCAGGAAGGGCCTCTGCTACAGATTGTCTTTGCTTCTTGGGGAAACGCAATGCGCTGCCTGACTTCTCATGACGGGAAAGCCTACCGTACCTTTTCTGTACTCCTGGAGGGGAGTCTTGCTTACATGTTTACCAGCGGCTAGGACAAGGAAGAGAAAAGGTATTGACATTAAGAGACTGGGTTTCTGAAACAAACTGGAAAGCTGTAAATCAGTGTAATCTGATGGGTTTAGGGGAATGGCTGTAGCATATAATTTAGCTCTTTCCGAGGTTCATAGTGATGTTTCATTTGAGCTGCTGTACTTTCCTCTGTTTAAGTCGAACTTTAGCTTACGTCCTGACTTTTGCAGGGTCATTCTTGGTTTCTACTGCAGGGCTGCTGTATGGTTGGGCATCCTTTTCTGTTTCGAGAGGGATCTTTGGGAGGTTTTAGCGGTTGCTGTTCTATAGTACCTCCGCTCACAAGAAATACCGGCCACATTTCACTTGTTTTTTGCACTTTTAAAAGGAATTAAACTGTACTTTCTACAATGTGCAAAATAATAAAGATATACTGTGAGCCTAAACTATTGATGATAAATGTCTAACTGTTTTGCTAGGTCAAGAAATTTAACAACAGTGTTTTCTTGCTTAGTAGCCATGTTAAATACAAAGTGAAATACAAACTGAGTTTACTGCCCTTTGTGATTAGCTGTTTTGCTTTAGTAATTTGGGAAGGCATTGGTGGCTTAGACTGTTTTGTACCCAAGGAAACACTTTTCGATTATTATGTTGCTTACTTAAGTGAGCAGCATAAAATGGACCATGACATAGGCATATAGCATAGACAGGGTGTTTGAGCAATGCTGAGTCCGTAAAATTGGTCATCATATTCACAAAGAATCTACTCAGAGGGAAACTAGATTACAGAACTCCTTTACAGTCTTTTTGTTTGGGGACAGAACACCTGGATTATACAGGATTTCAGATGATGAGAGTTGATTCATGTTCTTCTAAGTCCGTATGATGATGAACCACATTATAATGGAATTCTGTTATACTTTTGTTTGCCCTTGAACTTCCTTTAGTGACAGTGGAATTGATTTCTTTTTGGTACCCTCAGCCCCCATTTAAGGTGTCTGTTTGTAACCACTTTAATGTAGAACCCAGATTGCATTTACTTGGTAACGTTGGTAAACAACTTGTTTCTTATAAGTTAAATTCTTTTTTTTTTTTTTTCCTTTTTTCGTGACCGGCAATGGATCGCAACCCTCAGTGTTGCGCCCGTACCGGACCGTGACCGGCAACGGGATCGCAACCCTCAGTGTTGCGCCTGCACCTCACTCAGCCAGTGAGCAGCCGGTCTGTATGTGGGATCCGAACCCTCGGCGGGAGCGCCGCCACACTCCCAAGCGGCGCACTGTAGCAGTGCGCCACTGGTCCGGCCCTATAAGTTAAATTCTTTGTAAAAGAATAATGATTATAATTGAGGGGAAAACATTAGAATTTATAGAAATATGGCTTAGTATTTACTAGGAGTGCACTCTTAGAACATCAGCAGGTTCATTTTTTTGTCACTCTCAAGACAGACAGTGGCCTGCCATATCCCAGCAAAGGTAGATTCCTGGGAAAAGGTGCTCGTTTTATTTTATTTACTTATTTAATTTTTGACCGGTAAGGGGATCGTAACCCTTGGCTTGGTGGTGTCCCCACCACGCTGAGCCAGTGAGCACACCAGCCATCCATATATAGGATCCGAACCCGGCGCTATCAGCACCACACTCTCCCCAGTGAGCCATGGTTTATTTTTAATTCAGCCTGACTAGTTACATTGTTGATCATTTCTTCCATAAGACATTTATACCAGCCATCCATATATAGGATCCGAACCCGGCGCTATCAGCACCACACTCTCCCCAGTGAGCCACGGTTTATTTTTAATTCAGCCTGACTAGTTACATTGTTGATCATTTCTTCCATAAGACATTTATCTGTTAAATAATGTTTATTGTTTGCTGATGAATGTTTTAGCAACACTAGTGAATCCCATTGTGCAAGCAGTTCTCTCTACCTCTTGACTCCATCTCCCATCCTCAATGACATGTGTGTCTTTGTGGTGCTTTTTATCTTCATTCTTCTCTTTTTTACCTTCTTTTTCTGACTCTCCTTCCCCTTTGTACGTTATATCTCATTTATATTGTGGAATGGAAGTAGAGTAAAATGATGTACTTTCTTTAAATACCAGACAAAAAACTTGAGGCTGGCCCTCCATTTTTCTCCTTTGTCTCCTCACTTTTGAAGTGGGCATTGATTAGTAGGGAACAGGATTAATACCTAACTGATGATAACTTTTTGTGGCAAGACATACTAGAAAAAGATGTATAATGAGACGGCAGCAGACTCTTCCTCTTGTGTCCCCCTTACCCCCAAAATATACCTATAGAGCAGATACTGTCCACCATTAGGAAGAATTACTTAAATTTAAAGTCAGTAGTCTGATTCTTTGGAATTTGAGCTATAGTCTTTCCTTGGTATCCATGGGGGATTGGCTCCAGAACCCCCTGCAGATACCAAAATCCAGAGATGCTCAAGTCCCTGATATAAAATGATATGCTATTTACATATAACCTACACATATGCTCTTGTATAATTTAAGTCATCTCTAGATTGCTTATATCTAATACAGTGTAAACACTTTGTAAATAGTGGTTCTACTGTTACTGTTTTTTGGTTTTTTGAATGTTTTTGATCTGCGGATTTGTGGATTCACAGGGCCGGCTGTATAAAGGGTGCTTACCTGTAACTCCCTGTAGCTATCAGCTGCTGACTCAATCAGAAAGAAGTAGATGGAGTAAGGGAATAAGAGAGGCAGGAGAAAGTCCAATCAAAACTGATTCGATTAAACTTAAGCTTACACAGCATCACTTAGTTATTTATAGTTCTGTTTTTATTTTAATATTTCTTGTTCCATGTAGTTCATCCAAAATGATTTTTAGCACTTCTTTTAAAAAAAAAAGGAACACTAAATATTCTGGAACATTTTGAAAAGAGGGCATATCCAGTGTACAACCTCTAATAATCAAAATGGACATTTAATGTAATTTATGTTTCATTTTTGTGTATGTTTTGTTTTTAACCCTATTTCCTTTATTCTTTTGCTCACTGTAAATTTTGCATCAAACTTAAAGTATTTCTGGCATGTAAACATTTATAAAATAAATTATAGTTGTAATTGTTTTTCTCTCACCTCTTTATTTATTTATTTATCTTTTATTACAGAAATGAGCCGTCAGACTGCTACAGCATTACCTACTGGTACCTCAAAGTGTCCACCATCCCAGAGGGTGCCTGCCCTGACGGGCACAACTGCATCCAACAATGATTTGGCAAGTCTCTTTGAGTGTCCGGTCTGCTTTGACTATGTGCTTCCACCCATTCTTCAGTGTCAGAGTGGCCATCTTGTTTGTAGCAACTGTCGCCCAAAGCTCACATGTTGTCCAACTTGCCGGGGCCCATTGGGATCCATTCGCAACTTGGCTATGGAGAAAGTGGCCAACTCAGTACTTTTCCCTTGTAAATATGCCTCTTCTGGATGTGAAATAACTCTACCACACACAGAAAAAGCAGACCATGAAGAGCTCTGTGAGTTTAGGCCTTATTCCTGTCCGTGCCCTGGTGCTTCCTGTAAGTGGCAAGGCTCTTTGGATGCTGTAATGCCCCACCTGATGCATCAGCATAAATCCATTACAACCCTACAGGGAGAGGATATAGTTTTTCTCGCTACAGACATTAATCTTCCTGGTGCTGTTGACTGGGTGATGATGCAGTCCTGTTTTGGCTTTCACTTTATGTTAGTCTTGGAAAAACAGGAAAAATATGATGGTCACCAGCAGTTCTTCGCAATTGTACAGCTGATAGGAACACGCAAGCAAGCAGAAAATTTTGCTTATCGACTTGAGCTAAATGGTCATAGGCGGCGATTGACTTGGGAAGCGACTCCTCGATCTATTCATGAGGGAATTGCAACAGCCATTATGAATAGTGACTGCCTAGTCTTTGACACCAGCATTGCACAGCTTTTTGCAGAAAATGGCAATTTAGGCATCAATGTAACTATTTCCATGTGTTGAAATGGCAATTAAACATTTTCTGGCCAGTGTTTAAAACTTGCATTCAGTTTCACAGAGAATAAGGCACCCATCTGCCTGTCAACCTGAAACTCTTTTGGTAGATGGAAGCTAGACACATGAAGGTAAATAAAAAGAAAGGCTGTTAAACAATACAGGAAACAGTTGCATGTAGTAACACACTAATATATTTAAAAATAAGTCAACAGTAAACCACTGAAAAAAATATATATATATATATATACACCCAAGATGGGCATCTTTTGTATTAAGAAAGGAAGCATTGTAAAATAATTCTGAATTTTGTGTTGTAGATTGATTGTATCGTTGAAAATATTGTTTTGTTTTGGCACGCGTGCGTGTGTGTGTGGTTTTTCTTCCCTTTAACTGACAAGCCATCTTGAGTGGTCTTGGACCACTGCTTTTCTTTCCCTTTGTGAGTCAGTACATAGTGCTGCTGTGTGTGTGTGTGTGTGTGTGTGTGTATTTGCTAATTTTTATTAATTCTAGTTTTTCATTAAATAAATTTGACTTTCTTTTCTGTAATTCAGGTTTTTCCTCACTTTTTTTGTACCATTTTAAAGTTAGTATCTTTTTGATAAGCATAATTGTTTATGGTAAAGTTTATGTGTTCAATACATATTTTCTTTTCCCCCATTAATCAGTTCATCAGAAATATTTTTAAATTCAGCTATTTTGTGAAGATATGAGTTCCAGAAAGGAAAGGTGACATCAGAAAAATTATCAAAAGCTATTTTAAAGCAGCTATAAGATGGTCTCTCTCTTGCTCTCTTTATTGTTTCTCTTCATTTGAGTTATACCTTCAGACTTACTTTCTGAAAGGTTAGGGAATAAATTCTCATTTTTCATAAATATTGAAGAAAATCAGGCTTTTTTTCCTCCAAATACTTTGGACAAACCACATATTTAAAATTTGTTCTTGTATTTATTGGTTTTGCAAAATAAGGCATCGTTATACACAGTATTTGTAATTAAAAGCAGATCATTTGTTTAAAAACAGCAGTTTGCAAAAAAATGTTTTTGGTCTTTTATAATTATCATTAAAAGAATATCTGGCAAATTAAAAAATCAGGGCCGGCCCTGTTCCATTCTGTACTTTAACTATATAAACAGAAGTCAGTGTGCTGTCATTCTAAGGTGTGGTAGAGTTATTCTAAAGTGTAGCAAGACAGTATATGGCCTCTGGACCATAGAGTCTTATTTTTTTCCTCCCTTTTGCCAATATTTTGATTCTCACAACTCTCTGTTAGGGGAATGAACAAATACTGACCACTTTTTCCCCCCTTTAAGGAAAAAAAAAACCCACAATAAAAATGAGTTAATTTAGTATTTCATAGCCTAGTGGTTGAGAGCCTTGGCTCTGCAGCCAGACTTTCAGTAGGTGCCAGTCTTGGCTCCACCCCACTTATCAGCTGTGTGACCTTGGGCCCGAGTCTCCTAATGTGTAAAATGGGGTTAAAATTATGATTGCTACTTCAGAGGGTTAAATGGGGGTAAAAGTACGCTACCTAGAAGAATGCTTTGCAAATAATAAGAACCTAACAAATCCTATATGCCTTTAGTACCATACAGTTATCAGTCGTTAATTATCATGAGGCACATGGCAAGATTCTGAAATTGCCTTCTGAATGGCCAGAAAGTTTTATTTTGTAAGGTTTTTATGGGTGCCCTAAACCTAGAAAGTCAATGAAAATTAATTTGGGCATCTCCCTTATCCCACCAGCAATTATGGACAATTCTGGATAACAGAGTTTACTTCTGCTAATTATTTTCAGGAAAGAAGGCTGTGGTCTTTTCCCTACCTATGCATTGCTTTTTAAATTGGTTATGTGTTTGTGTAGTCATTTTTGAGGTGAAAGAGAACAGTTCAATAGCAAATTTATATCCAGGTCTATTTCTGTTGGCATGTGTGTTTAGAAAAGCAGCATTTATTCCGCATTTAATATACAGATGGTGCCTGATTTATGATGGTTTATTGGGATGTAACCTGTCATATAAGTTGAGGAGCTCTCTATAGCTTACAATGGGGTTATGGTTTCTACTGAATGTTTACCACTTTTGTAAAGTTGGAAAATTGTTAAGTTGGACCATTTTAAGTCAGGGACCATCTGTGCTCTGTTGGCAGCATTAAATGAATTTCTTCTTAACGATGTTTTTGATTTACCATGGCTTTATCCAGATGTACCCCATCATAAGCTGAGGAGCATGTGTATTGGGTATATTTGTGGGGGTATATCATTTTGTGTTTTTAACATTTTTAAATGTTTTGGTTATAAAAGTAATATATGCCCATTGCACAGACATTGGAAATTACAAAATGGCATGCACAATAGAGATCTGTAATCTTATGATCTACTCAGAGGTAACTAATGTTTTTATTTTTTTCAGTCTATTATGTGTATGAATATGTGCTTATACACATTTTTTTAAAAAAATATTAGGATGACACAATTATGTAACCCTCTCAACTATACAACATGATCATCTTAGCATTTCACCACTTTAATAATCTTGGAAAAATATTTTTGGTAAACTGTGAGGATTCACTGTAACTTTAGCCAGTTTCCTGTTGTATATTTACTTGGTCTAGGTAAATATTTTTTTGGCTATTTATAAATAACCTGTAAGCATTTCCATGTGTTTTCAGATTATATTCTTGGGATTTTTTAAAGTCTTGATATGTTTATTATTGCTTTTTAGAGAGGTTCCAGTGGACACTTACTAGTAGCAGCAGTGTGAAGGATTTTCCTTTTCACTGCTAATTTTTCCATTTTGCAAATTTAAGCAAGTTAAGATAGTAAGTTTTGTGTATATTCGACAGCTGATAAGGTTGACATTTTAATATTTGTTAATTATTTTTATTTCTTTTAAGTCATCTTCATAATGTTGGCCTACAGGGATGAAATCTATAGTCACATTTCTTGGCCCACTTAAGATTTGATTTATAAAGTATAATTCTTTTTCTTAAAGTACTTTTTTTTATAATGTATACTTTCTCCTAGTAATGCCCCACCCCTTCTTTTGGTGTCTTCTTTCAGGAGATTGCATAGGGTAGGTGTGGGTGATACTCTCTTTGTTCTTTTGCTTTTGTACTCTTAAACTTGAATTTGACTTGTTGAATTGAATCATGGGCCAGTTTAGTATATTAACGATCACTGGAAAACAGTTTATCCTTTTGCTTTGAGTAATTTTTATTGTAATATTTATGACTTTTTTTAAGGCCCTCATTTCTGCAAACTTTTAAAGTTTATGTGAGTGGACATAGATAGCTTAGCTCACCAAAAGTGTGTCTCTCCCTTCCCCCTAGAGCTCAAGAGCTCTTTATATTCAGGAACATCTGCAGTGATTCTACTAATGGTAGAATTTTATTTCATTCAGATTCCTGAGTGGAAGAATTGGTAATCCAAATAAAAAAATACTGGATCAAACTAAATATACCTGGGGTCTACTCTGTGATTACTGCGTTAGAATGGACATGATGAGTAAGATTAGAACATAATAGGGTGAAGTGTGTGTGTGAACTACCAACTAGTACTGTGGTCATCTGTATTAGTTGTACAAGAAAGGTACAGATAAGTGTTATGGAAACGTGTAGACTGAATGCACTGCTGGAATCTCTGTCATTCCCCTCCCCACTTAATCCAGTGTGCATGTTCAAACAACAAAGGATTATATGGTGGTTTACTGCATATGATCTTAAACTAGTTAGATTATTTACCAGAAGAAATTCATTTCTCTAAAAATGGCATTATCCAAACAAAATTCAGTTTAATACTTACCAAGTACCTACTAAAATTTGGTGGTGAACAGGTGGGCTGTGGTTCTAACTGCCTGGGTTGAATTCTGACCCTGTAACCTACTTGTATTTACCCTCTTTCTGCCTGGTTTCTCCTCTGTAAAAGGGTCTAATGGTATCTACTGCATAAGGGAACGAGGAAGGCCAAATGTGCTATCATTATGCCTGGCACTATATCCCCACTGTCATGCTTAACCAGACATTTTCCCTGTACTTATATAGATCTAAGAAATTTCTTTGAAAAATTTATTATTATAAATGTAATTTTCATAGGCCTTTCTAAATTCTGAAAAGTGTAACAGATTTGCAGACATTAATATATAAACATTGGTATGAAAGAATACTCAGTTTTGTAAAGTCACATTTTGACAGGCTTGCACTGTCATGTAAAGATTAGGATTTATGCTAAAGGGTTTCAGGATCTATTGTGTAGAAAAGTGCTGACAGTATGTTGAACTTATTTAAAAAATTTTAAGGGGCTGGCCCGTGGCTCACTCGGTAGAGTGTGGTGCTGATAACACCAAGGCCTCGGGTTCAGATCCTATATAGGGATGGCCGGTTAGCTCACGGTAGAGTGTGGTGCTGATAACACCAAGGCCTCGGGTTCAGATCCTATATAGGGATGGCCGGTTAGCTCACTTGGGAGAGCGTGGTGCTGACAACACCAAGTCGGGGTTAAGATCCTCTTACCAGTCATCTTTAAGAAAAAAAAAATTTTTTTAAGATAAAATTTCTTATTAGGTCCAAAAATGTTAAATACATAACTGTTCTTTATTTCATTAATAGTGCAAACTATAGTGAATTTTTATGACAAAGCTTTTCCTAGAGAATTTTAAAAATCCTTTTGATACAACTGTTTTAAAACATCTCAATGGCCATTTATCGGATTTGCCTGTTGTGTCTATTCAGGTCTTTTTAATATTTCCTTCCTGTTTTTGTTTTTTTTTTTAAAAATAATGAGGGCAATTTTCATTAAGGATCAATAAATGTTAGTAAAACAAGACAAAAAATAAGCATTAGTATTGGACTGTCAAATTGGATAATGACTGTTGTGGCAGTCGGCTAAGGCTATGGCTCTTGTTGCTCTTTTAATCCTGTTCATGACGCCAATTGTAAAGCTAGGCCACCATGCCAGGGCTCTTTTACCTGCTGGTAATCCTGCACTGACTGGGCCAATTGTTGAGCTAGGGCTGGGTCTGGTCCTCACAAACCCCTCAAGCTCATTCACAGACTGGGTCACAAACCCTTCACATGCCAGGCTGGGTCCCCAGACCCCTTCACACAGGTCTATGTGCTAGGTAACCGGCCAAAAGGTCCTTGGAAGCTGTAGGTTTGGAAAAGCATGGCTGCGTAGGGCAGACGCCTGAGGCCGACACCCACCCGCCTGCTTCACTAAACTCTCTCTCTCTGAAGAACACAAGAATAGCAACAAAACTAAAAAAGATACATTGGTGCACATGTGCACTAACTCCACACACGCACACACACACGCTTACAAAAATTGCTGAACCACACCCAACTGGACCCGAGGCGAGGTCCCTGACCAAACTATTCTATTTTCTCAACAACTGTAGGTTTATTTATTTTTTTTAAGTTGCTGAGTAAGATTTTCATGGGGATTTGGGCTTAAGTACAACTAATCATTTTGGCCAAAATAATGTGAGCTTGAACATGTTACTTCATTAAAAAAAAAAACAAACCCAAACTTCTTGATGTTTATATCTAATAATCCCAGTTAAAATAAACTTGAGATTTGGAAAGGGAATTGGCAAAATTAACATTCTTTGTGTCTTAGTGTCAGGTCCCTTAGTAATAAGATTTATCTCATTTCAGTAGTTCATAAAGGAAAATACTGTCAGCCCCCTTTACCTCAGCAATTGATTATGTGACAACATGGTTGATTTTGGTAAATGTCAATGTGGACCAATCACCTAGTACAGGAAGCTCATGGTGGTTGCACATCACTAATCACTGTGTCCAGATGGGAATCAGAATCCTCTGCATTTCAGGCACCCATTAGAGATGGCGTTGGAAATGAACCCCATTTACATCCCAATTCTTCTTATGAAGATGATTGGTGGTATGGCCAGAATACAAATCTTGATTGATGTCAGAGGAAGAAAAGGAGAGAAGAAAACCTTGTATTTCAAGTCAGTACATACACTTTTTCCCCTTACGTTTTTTAAAAAATTCAGATGTTTAATATCTTTTGCAATCGGGAAACCCTAACTATGGTCACAGATTTATCAACTCTTAAATATTTAGGAACAATCAAACAAATGGCATTTTTCACTATATTTGCATAGAAGTAATAAAGTGACTAAGGCTCTCTATCTCTGACACATGGTTCAAACAGAAGGATCAGTAAAGGGGCAGGGCCAAGTTAAAACACTTGTACCCCTCAAGTGGACAAAATAGCACTTCTTGATAACCAAGGCACTGCAAGCTTTACTTACTGTTAATAGTTGAGTTGTAAAAGCCTGTGCATAAAGAGCCTGTGTAGGGCTGGCCAGTTAGCTGAGTGGGTTAGAGCATAGTGCTGATAACACCAAGATCTCAGGTTTGATCCCTGTACCAGCAAGCCACCAAAAAACACACGTGGAGTACTGGTTTAATAGATAGATCCTGAGGCCTCACCCCTCTGAATTAGAATTTGAGTTAATCAGCATATTCAATTAAAAACCCAGCTGACTGTGTGAAACACAAGGTGTCTTTGGGTAACATTTTAAAAAACAATGTTAGAAAAAGATGCTTGACATTACTAGTCATTAGGGAAATGCCAGAGTACTATATCACACCCATTAGAAGGGCTACTTATTTAAAAAAAAAAAAATGTCAGCAAGGATGTGGAGATATTGGAACTTTTGTGCATTGCTAGTGGGGATGTCAAATGGTACATCTCTAATGGAAAACAGTCTGGCAGTTTTCAAAGTTAAACATAGAATTATATTGTCTTAGTTGTTTGTGGTTCTATAACAAAATACTTGAAACTGGGTAATTTATAAAGAGCAGAAATTTATTTCTTACAGTTCTGGAGGCTGGGAGGTCCAAGAGCAAGGTGCCAAAAGACTTGGTGTCTATTGAGGGCCGGGTTTCTGCTCCTAAGTTGGTGCCTTGTTGCTGTGTCCTCACATCGTAGAAGGGATGGAAGGGCAAAAAGAAGCTAGCTTGTTACCTTAAGCCCTTTTATAAGGGCATTCATGAGGGTTGAGCGCTCAGGACCTAATCATTTCCTAAAGGCCCCACCTCTTAATACTATCACATTGGCAATTTAATTTCAAAACATGAATTTTGGGGGATATTCAGATCATAGCACATATGATCCAGCAATTCCACTTCTGGGTATATACCCAAAAGAACTGAAGAGGGACTCGAAGAGATGTTTGTACACCCACATTCATAGAAGATTATTCTCAATAGCCAAGAGGTGGAAACAACCAACAGATGAATGGATAAACAAAATGTGGCATATGCATCCAATGGAATATCATTCAGCCATAAAATGATGAAATTCTGACACATGCTACAACATGGATGAATGCTGACAACTTGCTAAGTGAGACAGGCCAAACAAAAGGATGATTATTGTATGATTTGATTTACATGGAGGCAAAATCTTAGAGAGAACGTAGACCAGTGGTTACCAGGGTCTGGGACAAGGGTGGAATGGGGAGTTATTTTTCAGTGAGTACAGAGTTTGTGATTGATAAAAAGGGTGTATGTAGATAGTGGTAACACTGTGAATTAACTGATGCCCCCGAAATATACACTTAAAAATGTTTAAAATGGTAAATCTTATGTATATGAGTATTTTGCCCAATTAAAAAAAAAAAAAACCGTGAAAAAGCTTAGATTTCAAACCAACACCACCATCCCCCCACAATCCAAACAAACCAAAAACAGTGCTAGAGAAATGAAGGTCATTCTGTTATGTTACACAGCAAGGGAAAAGAATGCATCCAGGTTTTTTCAGTAGGCTCTTTTAAAAAGGAAAGGCATTGTATTATTAGTCCATTTCTGTTGTTTATAACAAAACACCTGGAACTTGTGTAATTTATAAGAAAACAAAATTTACTGCTTACAGTTTCTGAGTCTGGGAAGTCCACAGTCCAGGGAACACATCTGGTGAGAACCTTGGTGCTGGTAACAGTGATGGAAGACTATCACATTGCAAAAAATGGTGGAACAGAGACAGACAAACCTCTGTATTCACTTTCCTTTTAAAGCCTTACAAACCGTGCCCATTACCACCATTTTTAACCCATTCACTATTGCATGGTCCTACAATCTAATCACCTCTTCAAGGCCCCACCTTTCAATTACCATAATAGGATTTCCCACCCTCAACAGTAAACAGTGGGGATTAAGTTTTGGGGGAACATTCAACCCAAGGCAGGCATGCTTAAAACCAGAGGGCACAGAAGATGTCCTAATGCTGCTTTATAGATGAGTACAAAGCTGCATGTTCAGGGCTCTAGAGGAAGAATACAGATAACCCCAAGTTTTAAAAATGTTCTCTGTTGCCACGTTGCTGGGTGGAACAAAGTAGAGCAGTTTGGGTGTGGATTAGCTCCCTCTGGTTGCTGAAAAAAATTAAGTCGTAGTTTTATTTCTTTTACTCCCCCCATAAAATGAATAGAAATAAGATTACAATAGTTGATAAGACAGTCAGTGAAATGTTTTCAGATGTCCTGATGTTCTTTCCTGCTGTGCCATAACTAGTCCTAAGTCTCGATTTTTCCTCCCAGAACACATTCAGAGATTTTACTAGCAGGTCTGAGCACCGTAATTTGGGTACCTTGCAGACCTCAATCTCATCCAGGAAATTCCAAAATATCTCTACATATCTGTTCTTATATTCTGTAATATAAGATTCTGAAATCCATTACTGGCTAGAATATTAGAAATTGCTTAATGTTATTTTACACTGCATTATAACAATCTTCACAACAACACTGAATTAGGTAGTACTATTTGCATTTCACAGATGAGGAAAACTAAGATACAAAAAGTTCACAGAGCTTATAAGTAGAAGAGACTGACTTCATAGTTGTCCATAGCCTGCATGGAGTCACAGAAGATAGTCAACATAAAACCTACCAGATTTGGGAACTGTCACAAATAAGAAACAGTAGGTGAGGTACAGGAGTCAGGATTCCAAGCTTAGGGACCATCCCAGGATGGGTGGCTGCCTTGTTTCTGGGGACTGGACTTTTTTGAGATTACAGGCATCCAGGGCCAACATGTTTTTGTGAGGTGTGCTAACACATGCCACTCTATCTGATACAAATTATCATGTTCTGAGTGCTACCTCCCTCTGCATAAGAAGGGACCTATATTGGGTGGGATATGCACACCTCATCATAAGGTGCACTTGAACACTTATTTTCCACAAGAACAAACAGTTGGCTGTATTTTCATCTTTGCCCAGTTCCCCTTCTAAGTCACTGGATCCAGGATCCAGTAAAGTCCTGGAGGGTTTTGTAAAATACAGATTTCTGCCCCACTCCTCAGAGTTTGTTCAGGTAATCTGCCATGGGGCCTGAGAATGTGCATTTCTAACTAGTTCTACGTTCTGTTGCTTTGTAAAATACAGATTTCTGCCCCACTCCTCAGAGTTCGTTCAGGTAATCTGCCATGGGGCCTGAGAATGTGCATTTCTAACTAGTTCTACGTTCTGTTGTGGGGATCACATTGAGAACCACTACTCCACATTTTTCCAGGGACACAGCGATCATTCCACTAAAGACAAGACAAGAATTCTATTTTGATCAATTTATTAAATTAACATATTTCTGTAATAAACACTAGCCACTACTTAAGTGAGGAACATTACTGTTATGATTATGTTCACAAATTAGGGAAATTTTGCTTTAATGGTGTGAATAAGATCATCTTTCAGTACCTTTTTGGCACTTCATAACTTCTAAAAGGTTGAGATTCGGGCCTACAGTTTGCTATTTAAGAGACCAGGTCTGACAGTAAAGCCACCATCAAAAGCTGCATTGAGAACTTCATCCAGGCAGCTTGCTGTGACAAAACTTAAATCCTGTCGTACATTGCCTGGGATTCCTTCAAGGTCTTTTTCATTCCTCTGAGGAATAATGACTTGCTTCAGTCCTGCTCTGTGTGCTGCCAGCACTTTGTCTTTAATTCCACCCACCTGTAAGGGGAAAAGAACGTTTTCAAAGTCAAGCTGTGAAAGAAACCCTGACCCACTTTTCTTTCCCTGAATTTAACCACCTGTTTTAAAACATCCACGCCATCTTCTACTTTTGTTATAGTATGAGCTAGGAAAGCCACTAAAAAGGTTAATAAATAGTAACCTAGACTTTTTCATGTTTCAATTAGTGTGATATTAAATCCTTTTAATGGGAAAAATTTTTGCTAGGTAAGAGTAACTTCTGTTGAAGATTCCTTTTTAAAATATCATCAAGGTTAACATTTACATTCCATTCTGTAATCACAACAATCTTATCTTTTGGTTGACTCTGAAAAAGCATTACATTATTTTGACCATAAACACTGTTCTTACAGAGCCACTTTAACCACTTTTTCCTTCACTACAGGCTTAAAGCCATGACCTCCCTTGCCATTTAATGAACAAAACATATCCCAAAACTATCTAGGCTCTGTGGAAGTTTAAAAATATGTCCACAATGGTCCCTTCAAAAGGTGGACTCTAATTACCCTCGCCTTGAATGTGGACCAGGCTTTGTGATTTGATTATAAGAAAGAGAGCACGGCAGAAGTGATGCTGTATGGCTTCCAAGGTTAAGTCATAAAAAATAAGCTTCTATCTTGATCTCTCTCTTGGATCATTTGCCCTGGAGGTAGCCAGTTGCCATGTTTGAGGCCATCCAAGCATCCTATGCATAAGCCCATAAAGAGACCGGAGCCTTCTGCCAACAACAGGACCAATTTGCCAGTCATGTGAGTGAACCACGGTGGAAGCAGATCCTCCAGGCCCAGTCAACCTTCAGATAACTATGACCTGGCTATTTTGACTGCAAGCTGAGACCCTGAGCCAGAAACACCCACCTTAGCCTCTCCTGAATTCCTGACTCACAGAAACTTTGAGAATAATAAATGTTATTGTTTTGGGGTAATATTTTATGCAGCAATAGATAACAAATACAGCCCTCAGTCATAGCACCTAGAACATGTAATCCCTGGAGACAGCCTGGCTGTTCTCTGGGCCTTCCTGCACAGCTGCAATCCTATCCCATTGTCATCCTCTTTCAAGGTTTTCTCCTTCATGCTGCTGAAGTACACCCTCAATGTACCTTCTTTAGAAAGAGTGTAAGATAAACTCATTTCCTGCACGTAGGAAAATATCTATTTTGCTTTCACACTTGACTGATAGTAAGGCCATGTATATGAGACAAAATAGATTTACAATCATTTTCCCTCAGAGTTTTCAGGGTACTGCACATCTAGTGTCACTGATGAGAAAGCTTTATCCTTAGTGATCTAAAAAGTCGAGAGGATGTGAAATCTTTTTCCTGGTTGGCATAGGCCCTTCCAATCTAAAGATATCTTAAATCCTAGGAAATGTTCCATTGTTTCTCTGGCCATTTGTTCTATTCCATTTTTCTGTTTGCTGGAACTCCTGTTAGATGTTGGATCTGCCAGACTGTTTTTCACTATTTTTTTTCTGAATTGTTCTTCGACCAATTCTAAAGCCACATGTTTAAATCCAAAACCTTTGTCTTATTCTCTGTTCCTGAATTATGTTTTCTCCAGTCTTAGCAAGTCTTTCTTTTAAATGCCACTGCTTTCCTTCATGTCTCCTGTAATAGCTTAAAACTGAAGGCTTACTAAAAGCTGTGGTGGGTTTCCTCTGCTGGGCATGGGGAGGCCTTTCCATGGGTTGTTATTTGCTCTGTGAGTAGGGGACAAAGTAGAAGTCTCCTTTGTTTTACAGAGATTTCACATGTCACTCCCATTCTCTTGGTCTATACCTTCTGGTTCTGAGCCAGCACTTATCCCAGATTTCTGTTGGGAAGATCACCTCTACCTCCAATTCTGTTTCATCAGCCAAGACACTTGTCTTCTCAGAAATTGGCTGAACTATCTTGATGACCCCCTCATTTTTGAGTGTTTAAATTTATTCCTTGCTTAGTCTACCATCTTGAACCAGGACACTGAAGTAAGAGTTTATGGTCAACAAAGCATCTGCTCATTTCCTTTTAGTAGCACAGCTAGTATGAACCACTACTGTCACTTGAAATGCATGAGTTCCTGGGTAAGGTTAAGAAAAGAGATCAGTCATTCCTTTTGAGTATAGATCTACAAATATATCATAATAAACAGAGTTTAGAAAATACGACTTTCTGACTTTATGACTGAATTTAAAAAATCTGGGAACTTAAAGCATCTGTAGTGATCTTTTAAAAAATTTTAATGACATAGTGATTGTGTATTTATGGGGTACAGTGTGATATTTCGATTCATGTATACAATGTGTAATGATCAAATCAGGATAATGAGCATATCCATCACCTCAAACATTTATCATTTCTTTGTGTTGGGAACATTCAATATCCTCTCTTGTAGTTATTTGGAAATATACATTATTGTTAACTACAGCCATCCTACAGTACTGTAGGACTCTAGAACTTATTCTGCCTATCTGGCTGTAATATTGTGTCTGTTAACCAGCCTCACCCTGTCTCTCCTACCCCAATCCTCACTAGCCTCTAGTAACTATTATTCTACTCTACTACTGTGAGATCACCTCTTTTAGCTTCCATATATGAATGAGAACATGCAGAATTTATCTTTCTGTGCCTGGCTTATTTCACTTAACATAATATCCTCCAGGCTCATTCATGTTGCCAAGAACGACAGAATTTCATTCCTTTCTTTATAGCTGAATAGTATTCCATTGTGTATATACACCACATTTTCTCTATCCATCTGCTATTGGACACGGAGGTTGATTTCATATTTTGGCTATTGTGAATAGTGCTGCACTAAACATAGGAGTGCAGATATCTCTTCAATTACTGATTTCCTTTCCTTTGTATATATACCCAGTAGTGGGATTAGTGGATCATATGGGAATTTAGTTGCAGTTTTTTGAGGAACTTCTATAAGTAAACATAGGAGTGCAGATATCTCTTCAATTACTGATTTCCTTTCCTTTGTATATATACACAGTAGTGGGATTAGTGGATCATATGGGAATTTAGTTGCAGTTTTTTGAGGAACTTCTATAAGATTTTCTATAATGGCTGTACTAATTTACATTCCTACCAACAGTGTTTTTTTTTTTTTTTTTTTTTTAAAAAGATGACCGGTAAGGGGATCTCAACCCTTGGCTTGGTGTTGTCAGCACCACGCTCAGCCATTGAGCAAACCGGCCATCCCTATATAGGATCCGAACCCGCAGCCTTGGTGTTATCAGCACTGCACTCTACTGAGTGAGCCACGGGCCGGCCCAACAGTGTGTTTTCTTAGTGATCTTAATTTGCGATTCTATGATGTACTTTCACCATTACATCATAAAAAAAGGACTTTTTCAGAATAAAGAACATTCACCCCCCCCACGCCCCCATTTTTGATATGAAACTGCAAAAATAGTGTTGCAGACTGGTACTGGTAACTAATGACTTAAAACCCGAAATACTCTCTCAAGCTTTGTGCATTCTATCACTGTTTCTATAAGCAGCTTAAGAAATGGAGAGAGCCCCAAGACCCCGCATGTGTGGAACTTTTTCAAAAATTAGCAATTAGATATGGTTAATCTTTACTACAGTTTCCATTCTATACTAGTTGTTTTTCTATAAACCTATCAATATAGTAATCTAAGTTTTCTTTAAGAGGATAGGAGGTCTCAAAGGAACTTCAAAAAAGTAGAATTTAGCTTAAAGTTTAAAAATAGCCACTATCCTATTTTACACATCTGCTATATTTTTAACAATTTGTTAACTAAAACAAGGCCTCAAATCTTCATGTTAACTGCTGATATTTCTGATGACCACACTAATGTTCTTTCCCTTAGCAAGTCTTCTCAGAAGGGAAAACATGGGGAAAATTGTCAGTTTTTCTTTTATTTGATCAAAACTTTATAAATTAGTTAGAGGTATGAGGTGGTCTTCAAAAAAGTTCTTGGAAGGATCTTTTTTTTTTGGCGGCTGGCCAGTATCATACTATCTTTTAATTCAATTTTTCCATGAACTTTTTGAAGTACCCTCGTATAAAAATTTAATATCTGTTTAAAACCAAAATTTTCATAGAAAGAAGGCAAACTAGTATTAATTTAAATTTTAAAATACAATTAATTCAAATTAAAAAATTTAAAAAAATATATATGTATATATATAAGAATAGGTTTTTTTGTACTTACTGGAAGAACAAGACCTCTCAGTGTAATCTCTCCAGTCATGGCTACATCTGAACGTACCAGCCGCCCACTAAAAAGTGAGGCGAGACAGGTTACTATGGTAACTCCAGCAGACGGTCCATCTTTTGTGACAGCTCCAGCTGGGAAGTGCAGATGGATGTCTGTGTTGTCAAGAAGATCAAAACTTCCAAAAGCTTTAAAAAGGAAAAAACGACTTTAATGTAGAAAAAGTAAACCTGTTTTTTCTCCTTAAAAAGAAAATCAAAGACAAAAATGAATGTTTTGGGTAACTGAATTCTTTAAAACATTAATGAACAGTATGATTAGAGTAAGGGTCTGGAAGAATAATTTTATTCTATTCTAAGTAGGATTGAAAACAAAACAAAGCTTTTGAATTAGTTCCTAGTTTGGGCACTAGGCAAACAGTACTAAATGGGAACTAGAATTTCCACAGAGGTTCAAAAGTGAAGTGTGGGGCCGGCCCGGTGGCGCACTGGATAAGTGCCCCGCTTGGGAAGTGCGGCGGTGCTCCCGCCCGAGGGTTCGGATCCCACACACAGACCGGTTCCCGCTCACTGGC
>NW_007728396.1:67061-86526 GCF_000696425.1 Galeopterus variegatus
AAAAAAAAAAAAAAAAAAAAAAAAAAAAAAAAAAAAAAAGTGAAGTGTGTACTTTACTGAATGGTATAACTAATCATTTAGAGCTCATATAAATCTTTGTCACAGAATGCTGAGATGCCTCCTGGATCAGGACCCACATGTTCTTACTCGCTCACAGCCGTGTCCCAACTGTGGCTAGGTCACGTACCATTAGTCAGATGGTATTTCTTTGCGTTGCTACGGAGCCAGCTAATAGCAAGGTGAGCAGACTCCTTCATGACATCCCCTAGCTGGCCAGTCAGAGTTAGCTGACCTTCACCATCCATTCGACTTGCCTCCACGAACATGATTTCCCCACCTAAGGGAGTCCATGCCAAACCTATTGCCACTCCTGGTTGACTCAAACGCTCAGATACCTTGAAAGAAAGAAGAAAATGATCAGAGTTAGGTCAATGAGTACCAAATTATTTTCAGGCAGACTAAACTAATCACACAATCCTGTAAGGGTCTCCTTTCTGCACAGAGAACTTTTTACCTCACATGACTCTGAGTCACACCACTTACTATCAGGCTCTCTGCCAGAAGAAATACCTAAACTTCCTCTTTGGTATTTATCAGAAGCAATTCTACCTTAAAACGTGTGGAGGGGCTGGCCTGTGGCTCACTCGGTAGAGTGCGGTGCTGATAACACCAAGGCCACGGGTTCGGATCCCATATAGGGATGGCAGGTTTGCTCACTGGATGAGCGTGGTGCTGACAACACCAAGTCAAGGGTTAAGATCCCCTTACCGGTCATCTTTTTAAAAAAAAAAAAAAACGTGTGGATGACTTTGATTTTTAAGAGCTAGATCTAGTTACACATGCTCTAATATTCAAGGAATAAACCCAATAGTTTTATCTATTTAAAGTATCTTTATTAGACTACATATTTATACATACTCCAGAACCTAACTTCATTTTAGGCAATCATGAATTTGTTTCAGAAAGTAGAACCCCTCTTACTGACACACATAAGAAGTGTTAGCTCCAGAGGCTAAGTGTGAAGGTATGTATTATAACCCCCTGAATTTTACTTCTCTGCTATGTACCTTTACTTTCTCTGCTGTTGCTGCACAGACACTAAAATACTGCTTTATGATGCCTAGGTTCCTTCCTATGTGATCAGAGGCCCACTGTGCTGCCTGGCTGCCACTTTAAACTGAACATGCTGCCCACCTGAGAATATGAGCCCAGGTGATGAGCCATGTAGGTTAACACATCCAAGTTATGAAAACACAAAAAAAGAACAGTTGAAAAACAGTAATGATAACTTTTACTGCACCCTTTGAGTCTCCAAATTTCCTCTCCTATAGAAGTTATCCATGTCAGAGGAACTGAGTACAATATGTCAGCCAAGCACTAATCCAAATGAAAGATTTTTCTCCAGAGAGGAACCTTTCTCACTAGAGAACAGCGGAGTCTGTAGCCTGAGTTTCTGGTTACAGGGCTGCACTGCTGATGCTTATTCCTTTTCCAAGGGGCTTGGACAGTGAAAATACTGATTTTAAAATTTACTCCAAAATCATGTGTGGCATCCACTGAAACTATTGGGTACTTATTTTCAGTAGCAAACTTAAAAATTAATTTAAAAAAATTAATTCTAATTAACTCCATATGATAGGTTAGAGATTTGGAAGGCCAAACTCCAGCATCAGCTGCATCAGTACCATGTACCACAGATCACACTCCCCTCTAGCTTCGGTACTTGGCCTGTTCTATATTTACTTGAGGAGAAAGACATGAAAGATCAATATGTAAAAAATCAGTACTATTTAAGGAAAACATAGAAACGACTATTTATAAAACAGTTCACAAGTTTGTTTTTCTAATATAAAATCACTTCTCTATACCTGAATGACATCTAGGTTGGGAGGGATTTGCCAGGGATTCATTTCTTTTACTACATGGTTCCTTTCTAGGGCTGGGTCAACTAATCCTGGAGAATCATCCTCAACATACTGAACCATGTTTAATTTAACACAAAAAGCCATTTGTTATACTTTTGTTAGCTATAGTAATATCCTTTTCTTACAGCTGAATCTCAAAAATCATTTGTCAAAATAATAATACTAAAAGTATCACCAAAGAAGCAGTAGTAAAATTCTTGTTGATTACCTACCATTTTGCTTCAGGAAACCACGTCTGTTTTCCAACACTCCCCATCTGCTGGAGAGTTTAAAAGTATCACCAAAGAAGCAGTAGTAAAATTCTTGTTGATCACCTACCATTTTGCTTCAGGAAACCACGTCTGTTTTCCAACACTCCCCATCTGCTGGAGAGTCTTGGTGCTCTGGGTAGAAGTAATTGGTAAATTGCTCATTGGATGGGCAAGCAGTGTAAATAAGTACATTTTGGCCAAACCAAAAGCATCCAGGCTTACAATCACTGTTCTGACTTGATACTAAGTAAGTGTTCTACTGTTAGCCTGAAGATGGGACTAATGTCAAATGTGTGTAAATTAATGTCAACATACACAGGACAGCTGAAGTTACTATCAAACCTGGAATGTCTGTAATCAAGGCTAACAGTGATTACCTAAGGAGTAAAGAAACTTTAATTCTTAGACTGGGAGTCATAGTCTTTGGGAGCATGTGTTCTGAAACTGTAAGAATCAAGCATCCAGTTTTCTGAGAAATGATAGAGTACAAGTAAATATGAATTTAACAGATAAGATACGTTCTCCTTTCTTGCTCTTGAATGCAGGCAGTTTTCCAGAACAATGTGTATCTTATAGCATTCCCTGAGAAATGATAGAGTACAAGTAAATATGAATTTAACAGATAAGATACATTCTCCTTTCTTGCTCTTGAATGCAGGCAGTTTTCCAGAACAATGTGTATCTTATAGCATTCCTTAACAATTGACTCAACATCATAATTTCTAAACAATGTTTATCTACCAGTACTTTCCAATCAGCTTCTGTCCCCATTACTGGTTTGTAGAATCATCAGTTATATTAGCCAAAACACGCCTAGGCTTGAAGTTTGGAATGTTTTTCCCACTAGACATCAAAGTGGGATGTGGGTATCTCAAGTTCATTTTTGTCATTCAACTTCCCACTCATACTATTATTATGCTACAGTTTCCTTATCTGTTAAATCTTGTTCAAAGAAATGGTGTTTCTTTTGTAATAATTCTATCAATAAGGTAAATATGCAGATTGCAGAAGTATTTAAAATATTTAGGGAAAAACCTGATTAATAATAGAACGTCTTATAACCTGTGGTTGCATTTTTAATACTGCAATGAGTGTTTAAAAAGCATTTGAGTAATCACTGCCAATTTCATACTGCAGTTCCCACTTGGTTCACTAAAAATAGTGATATTTGACTGAAATAGTAAACATGCACAATTCTTTGTGACCCTTCCAAGCCTAGACCAACACTTACAGACCCATCAAAAGGATGAAGATTTTACATTCATCTAACAGGCCTTTTACCAAGTGTTCTGAGCCAGGCTCTATTACAGGTTATACAGATATAAAAATGAATACCTCCTGGAACTGACAGACTACATAAGAACATCAGACAAAGGAGCAATTATACTCCAGTGTGGGGAGCTACAACAAGATTTCTATAAGTGCTTTTATCTACAGGGAGCCTGAAAAGGCAAGGGTCCCTGTATGGAGAGATGGGACCAGTGTCACAGAGAGGCTGAGCAGAGTCTTAAAATGTGAGTAGGAGTTTGCTGGGCAGAGAAGGGCCAGCAGGTGCCAAGGAATGGAGACGTGAATAATTCTGTGGGCCTTCTTTCCAGGGACAAGCATGGTGCCATGCTAAATGCAAAACCTGAGCTGTCAAATTTTTGTGGCATGTATGCAAATCTGTTCTGTAGTGAAGTTTACACCATCAATTGGTTTCTTTTATAGCTCATATAACATATTTTATGTTCCTCCTAGGGCTGTCACCACAGTAGCTCATCCATCTGGCAACTTCTTTAAAGTCTCTGTACTGAGATCCTAAGCCTTGAATTCAGGAATATTTGATTTTTCTAGCTGTAGATTTGTTTCAGCAGCACTTAGAAAAGCAAGGGTAGATTTTGTTTCCTTAGGAGAGGTGCTGGGGTCTACCACTGTCATCTCTTAGGGCAGTATTAAATAGCTCCAGTCTGGCTAGACGCTCGCACTGTTGAGAACCAGCTGCTTTCTGATCCTTGCAGTAGGTAGGACCTTTTCTTGGCACCACTGATTCCTGATGGGGCACTGGACCAACCTCGGTGTGCAGAGTCAGCTGTCTTCAACAGGGCATGCAGCATGAAGCCAGGCTGTGGCACAGCATGCTTAAATGGAGGGGGATGGAGAAGGAATCTACCACCATGATTCTCTGGGGCATTTAGTGTTTACTCTGCCTGTTTCTCTTTTTATTTTTTTGATGGTGGGGGGAGGGGTTCTTTTGTTTTGTTGGCTGGCTGGTACAGGGATTGAACCCTGGACCGTGGTGTTATCAGTACCACGCTCTAACTGAGCTAACCAGCCAGTTCCTCCTTGACCATTTCTAGCTACTGATTTTGTTTGCTTGAAAGGCAAGCATGATGATGGAATCTCCTGGAATTCACCTTTTGATGCATTCTATTCAGGATGCTTTGAAAAATCTGCATTCTATCTTCTTCCTTTTACTATTTTCTAAGGGCAGTCACCATTAGATAAGGGCTTTTCATATACCGTGGTCAGAAGCCAATACTAAGTCTTTAATACAACGTCGGGGACTATCTAAAAAGATGAAGGAAGAATCAAATGACAGAATCCTGTCCCAAACCAGGTATACTAGTCCTTTGTCACTTTTGGGGGTACCTAATGTCCATTTCCCCTCTTAAAATCGGCCTGATCTCCTGGTGACCTACTCTTTTCATGTAGTCTCCATGAGGCAGAGAACCCAGGATCTTGTCTCCCCCCCAGAGAAAAAAGGCATAGCTAGGGCGGGGGCATGTAGCCCAAGCCCACCTGATCAGATGGTCCCTCCTGGGACATGGAGGAAGTGTTCTGAGCTAAGTCTGCCCTGCGAGAGCACGTGTGGCATGAACCAAGTGAACCAAGTCTAGGCTCCTCGGGACAACTACTCTCACTCCTGCTCCTTCCAGTCTTTCTCCTACAGCACAGGGAGACTTCTTATTTTATTTTATAAAGTGAGTTTAACTGGTCTTGTTTCTTTAGGAAGCTTTGCCATATTAGAGAGGTGTCCTATGATACTGTTCCTAAATTTGAAATCTAGACGAAGTTCCTAGAATCCATTTTTCAACCCACTAAGAGAATTCTGAAGGGATACAACTTATTAATAAAAGTGTGCCTTCTTGCCTTTCTTCCTAACTGCCAGTCTGCTAGGTTAGTAACATTTTTTGTTACCAATATATTTTTGTAGACTTGTCTTCAGTCAAAGGAAAGAACAATAAGGGGTGAGGTTATTCAATGAGGATACAAAATGAGGATTATAAAAACAACAGGTATTTTTTAGTGATTGGGGATAGGTCTGTTTTTAGGGAGTATGGTTGTTGCAGGAACTCGTATTTGTTCATTTTTAAAGCATGTATTGGGCACTATGATGGATGCTTTACATACATTAACTCACCAAATTCTACTTTCTAATAACATACGTATAATTATCCCCATGTATCAGAGGAAGACATCAAATTCAAGAAGGTTGGGTTTATCATGGAAGGCCTCCTTGCTACTTTCAGACCTTATTCTTCCTCCCTTCTATTAAACTCCTGCTTATGACAGCTGGCTTTTCCATCCTCATTCTCTCCTCACTATCTTCTACATTCAGAAAGACTCTTCTCCTTCCTTAGACCCTAACTCCTGTAATTATCCTGTGTGTCTTCTGTGAATACATAGTGCCAACCCAGAACCTAGCTTCTCGGTTCTTTAAATACCTCTTGAACTCAGCTATACTCTCTTCCAGGTCCTTATCACTAATAGAAACCATACTACCTCTGAAACATGAATTTTAAACATCTCCCTTCCTGAATGTCACTTTCGTATCCTTCTAGCTCACCTGTACTCATGCCACGAACTATTCCATTTCTCATTATATACCAGCTCTGTCTGAGCTTCGCCTCTCTCCTTGTGCAGCTAACATACTTTGCTCCAGCAATAATCTTTTCCTTGTAAAAAAAACTCAAATTCTTGCTCCTTTCTTTATAATACCCTGCAAAGGATATCCTTTCTCTTATTATAAGCCATTTCCTCCACTCACACCTTGGATCCCATCCCTTCTCACTTTCCCAAAGGCTTTGTTCCTATCGTACCTTCTGTCCCTCCAACATTAGTCTTGTTCTCTCCACTGGATTATTCTTAGCAGCAGCTACTATCTTGAAACATTTCTCCCTTTGACGTCCATATTCGCTTCTAGCTACCTCATTTCTCTGCAATCACAGTCAAACTTCTGAAGAGTTGCCTACACACTAATTCTATTTCCTCATCTCCCATTCTCTCTTCAACTTACTCCAACATCTACCATCCCCACCACTCCTCGTGAAATTGCTCTTTCAAGGTCACTAGAAACCTCCATGCTGTCAAATCCAATACACATTTTACAGACCTTTTTCTATCTCAACACGCAGTAAACACATTTTGATGTTCTTTCCTTGAAATATTCTCCTCTTGTTTTCATGGCAGCACAACATACTTGTTTTCCTCTTCCCTGATTGCTTGTTCCTTTTTTTTATTCCCCATTTTTTCCCTTTATTTTGTCCTTTTCCCCATCTTTTTTGATGGCTCCTCTTCCCTCTACATGATCCCTAAATAATGGCCTTCCTCAGGGCTTGCTCCTAGGCTACCTGCTTTTTTCTATGTACACTTTTTCCTTAGGTGATCTCAGTATTTCTGGGGCTTTAAATATCCCCTATTTTCTGACAACTCTGTAGTTTAAATCTCCATCTTGGATCTCTCTTTTGAGCAACAGATCTGCATATCCAAATGTCTCCACTTAGATGCCACAGAGATATTTCAAACTTAACATGTTCAAAAGAGCTCTCACTTTTTTTGCAACATGCCTTCCTCTCTTCCCTCCACCAGTCTTCCCCATCTCAGTAAACGGCACTACCACACAAATACCCTGAACTCTCACAGAAACCTGTAAGTACCTTTTGATGTTTTCTTCATTCCCCCATATGCAACCCATCAGCAAATCTACCTCTGCCTCTGTTAAACCTATCTCTAAAATATATCTCAGATATAGCTAGAGCAGTTACTTCCTATCTCAGTACCACCCTGTTTGTTTCCTTTATAGCATCAGTTTCAATTTGTAGTTATGTGTTTACTTATTTTTTTCTACACTAAAGCTCCATGAAGGTAGAGGTCATACCTTGCTTATTTACTACTGTATTGCCAGAAGCATGTTAGGTCCTTAATAGTATTTATTGAGTGAATGAAACTCTATCTAGAAGAAATGACAGACCCTAGATGTTTACCTTCATGGAGAATACAGGCATTTAAACAAAAGAAGGTATCTTACAATATATTGGGAACACCTCAACATGTATTCCAAAATTCCAAAATCTCTCCCTTCAGATTCTCTACCTAGGAAAGCACAAAGAAGAAGAAAGACAAGACTGGCCATTGTGAATTCTTTGCAAAGAGCAGAGGACCTGCTCAGATGTACCTGTGCTATGTTTCTCTAATGTAATAAACAGAGCACAAGCTTTGGAATCAGTCAGGCCTGGGACCAAATCTCAATTCTTGCATAAGTTGTGTCTTCTTGAAAGTTACTTAAACACTATAATCTATTTCCTCATCTGTTACTGGGAAGACACCATGACTGAGTATTAAATCATTTGTACACAGCGTTCCTTCCACAGCCCTAATGTCTATCAGATATACAAATGGGAGTGGCAAGAAGTTGAGCCCAACCTCTCCCATTCTAAAACTGAGCACTACAGTTGGTAAGAATATCAATGAAAATGTGATGTAGAGCAGAAGCCTTTCTTTTAAAACTGCCACACATTACTGCCACTCCCTTTTGGCAGGAAAGGAATTATCTGGGTCTGATAGAGTACTGCTGAAGAGTGGAAAGAACACTGGACTTGGAGTTAGCTGACCTGAGTTTGAATACTGACTCTACTAACTGTGCCTTATGTGAATTTGCGTATTTCATTTAATCTCTCTAAGCTTTTCCCTTGTGTATAAAATGAAAGACTCCTGGCACAGTGATGGCTCTCAGGGACAGTAATGAAATGTTCCATAAATCTTAATTTTGGATGAAAAAGCTGAGACAGAGTGTGGTTAATTTGGGGCTGATGGTCATCAGACTGCTATAGATGGAGAAAGAAACCCCAGGCTACAAGGTGGATTCTTTCAAGTGTGAAAAAGATGAAGAAAATGTTCCAACTCTCAGACACCAGAACTACTATTCTAAGATGCTGTTTATAAAAGGCAAAATGGCTACCAGAGTCTTCCTATCAGATTCATTTTGGTGAAAAGTGTCCACATGTCATAGCTCAGATGCTACAAGGAAAATGATGATATCAAAGAGAGCTGTTAAGCAGTGTTTATAAAATATCTCATTTCTGTTCTTTTGGCTCTTTCTTTGCCAAAACTGCAGGATGTCAGCAATGCTTCCAAACCTAACATCACCAGAAATGGCTGGGAGAAAAGGATATATGCAACAGAAACATGCAGTAATCTTTGTTTTTATTTGTCGTTGTAGTTTAAATTCTCAAAGAACTCCTGGAATGTACTTTTTCTGGAAAGCCTACAGAAAAAGGCCATTGGACATGCAGGAGTCAGAACCTGTTTATGTCTTCACTCACAAAATCACTGGATTCTCTCAGAACAAGAAATCAGATTTTGTTCACTTTCTCAACCAACAAAGTTTTGCCCAAGTTCTTTCAAAACTTCGAAATCCAAATCCAAGTTGGCTGGTTAGAGTATGGTGTTGATAAAACCAAGGTCAAGGGTTGGATCCCCATACCAGTCAGGCACCAAAAACAAAAACAAAAACACAACAACCATTCAAATCCATGATATCTTAGGAATTCAGATAACTAAAATAATGCCTATGGTTCTATTTTTCAAGTCCAGATTTATTGTCAAGAGTAAACAAGTTCTTCCTTAAAAGGCTCATTAGCGTTAATGACCACCTCAGAGTCAAATAGATAAGATGGATTTGGGGACTATAAGAACTTGAGGAAAATTATATCTACTAGTAATGATTTCAAATGTTAGGTGGAGAGATTATCATCTGCATAATTTATCAGATATATTTTCTGAAAATATTTTTTCTTTTAACTGACAAGAAGGAGGTGATGGTAAAGCTAAATTCAGTAGTATAATGCAAACTTTTTCTAGTGACTGACCTTTAAAGCTCATCTAAGCACCCTATAAAATATTTCATAATGTCCTCAGCAGTCATATTCTAATACCAATTTCCACCAGATGCCTCAACTCGGTCCTGGGGCCCAGGCCTTCAGCTGAGACACAGTTAGGGAGAAAGATGGAAATAGGGCTAGATGTGTCCATGGGGTTAAGTTCCTAAAGGAATTATGCAACAGATTACTGAAAAGATATTATCTTGGTCTGTACTAGCAGCAGCCTGAAGCTAAAGCTATGCCCATGTTTTCAGACATTTTGTTTGGGGCCGATTCCCTATCTCCTCCCTCAAACATTTGACAGCACGAATAAATCCTTAATTGAAGTACATATAATAGGAATATAGAATTTTTCTAAAGAGGAAAGTCAGAGAAAGTCAGAGACCCTGTTCTTAAAATGGAACTGGATGGCGGATAATAAGATAAGACTGGGTTTCTAAAGGAAGATATGGCAGGGTCTCTTGTTCATCACATTAAACAGTAAAACACAATACCAAACAGAAAACAAGTTTCCAAACTTAAGATAAAATTCAGTCTCTGGAAACACCCAATTCTACTTCTCCCCCGATCTATTAAACAAACACCAGAGTGAACCAATGTGTACCAACAAAGAAATCAGAATTATTACCTCCATTTCATACATCGGCGGCCCAAGGATGTCTTTCAGAGCATGGAAATCAATCAAAATTGGCATTTCAGGTGGTAGAGCCAGGTCTGTAGTGTCATTAATAGATTCAGGTTTTGCATCTTCTAAGACGTGTTCTCTGCAACCTGAGAGAGAAAAATTTATTTAGAAGATCTAACAGATTTGCAGAGTTGAAAACTCATTAGCAGTAAAAAAAATATCAAACAGAAGCACAGTGGACTTCAACAATTCAGTCCCTTTTATGCATTTATTAAGCCACAAAAATTTACCTTGTGTATCTGTGGAACACAGGTGAAAGAATAAGTCTTTCAAGAACCCCTTGAAGGTGGTATTTGCAATTGCCTTGTTCACTGACTTTACTTATTCACTGTCTATCTCCCCCATTAAAGTGTAAGTTCCAGGAGGGCAGCAACCTTGCCTGTATTCTTTTAATCATTATATTCTTAAGTCAAGAACAATACCTGCCACTATTCAACTAATGGCCCTTAGAGGTCAGATACCAAAGAGTCAAAAGCAATAGATTTACTTTGTGCAATTCTCATAACTCAGGGCTTGTGGCAAAGTTTTCAATTCTCTTTTCAGAGGAGTTTGATCAGATATTCCATTTTGTAATGGGCAACATGAACTTGGAAATAATAGAACCCATATAAGCAATGCCTCTTTTGTAAGCATATAGCTCAACTCTAATATCATTTTCCAATAAATAAATAAAATTGGCTGAGCGAGGGTAAGAGAATACAAAGCCTGGTTTGAAAGCCCTATAATAATGGACTATTTCCTTTATCCTCCTGAGAGCTCTGGTTGGTTAAAATCGTGTCAAAGTATTGACTCATTTTGGTTTGATCCTGGACATATAGGGAGCAGGACCCAATTGACCTGTGAGATGACATTCTCTATCGGTCTTTGTAATTCCAGTTCAAGTAAAGAAAAATATTACATAATCTGTGGCCAGAAACCTAAAATGAGTAGAAGTAGCCTTGTTTTTATTTTAGTTTTGCCACAATTATTCTACTACTTGTACTATCTTATTAAGTGTTTTGATTTAAAAGCTTTCTTTTATGAGCTTTTATTACATACTCCCTTCCTTCTGTAAGTGGTTACTGTATATACTAATACACAACATATAGTACTTATAGTTACCTAACATTGTATATCTATACATGATTTATTTTAGTTTTGCTATGATTCTTCCATTCTTATATTTTGTGAAGTTAAAAGAATTTTTTTCGGGCTGAGCCTGTGGCGCACTCGGGAGAGTGTGGCGCTGGGAGCGCAGCCGCGCTCTTGCCGCAGGTTCGGATCCTATATAGGGATGACAGGTGCGCTCACAGCGCTCACTGGCTGAGCGCGGGGCGGCCGGTCTCAAACAGGGGAAATAAATAAATAAAATTAAAATAAAATAAAAGAATTTTTTTCGGGCTGAGCCTGTGGCGCACTCGGGAGAGTGTGGCGCTGGGAGCGCAGCCGCGCTCTTGCCGCAGGTTCGGATCCTATATAGGGATGACAGGTGCGCTCACAGCGCTCACTGGCTGAGCGCGGGGCGGCCGGTCTCAAACAGGGGAAATAAATAAATAAAATTAAAATAAAATAAAAGAATTTTTTTCGGGCTGAGCCTGTGGCGCACTCGGGAGAGTGTGGCGCTGGGAGCGCAGCCGCGCTCTTGCCGCAGGTTCGGATCCTATATAGGGATGACAGGTGCGCTCACAGCGCTCACTGGCTGAGCGCGGTGCGGCCGGTCTCAAAAAGGACAAATAAATAAATAAAATTAAAATAAAATAAAATAAAAGAATTTTTTTCACTAACTCCTTTCCTTCCAAAAGTGATTACTGAATATATTTAACAGTAGTAGACCCTAATTTTAGACTGTAGCAATACCTAGAGACATCCTGGGGTGTCACTAAATGATCCTAGTGTGAGCTTTAGGATGAAGCGTTCTACTAGCCTGCTGGGCTCTACTGGGCTCCTCTTCAAGACTGAATCATGAATGATACAGGAGAGAAAACACAATAGTTCACATTTTCTGCCATTTGATGGCTATTTGACAGTGCAAATTACGCTATACAAAGCATTAAACCTCTCATTATCTATTTCTGCAGGATTGTTGTGAGAATTAAAAAGAAGATCCTTTGCAGACAGCAAAATGCAATATACATGTTGTATCATAAGTGTAAGTCTTGAGTTATAAATGTTCTCGTAATCATACCTCTGTAATTTCACTTGATCTTCCAAGGTTTGACTCAACCATATTCTAGGAAGTCTTCTTTCACAGCACTTACTTGTTTCACAAAATCTAGCTATTTCTGGGTTACTCAGTAGCTTGTGGAAAAAGGAGATTTTTCTGCCTGCTGCTCTATTTGCAGTGTATTCCAAGCAAAATCAATGACCAAGGGTGGGAAAGCACTCAAATGATCAGTTTAACTACATGTAGATCTCAGAACAGAAGAGAAAGCAGGTGTTGCTTAATTAAAATTAACACACAGAAAGAAAAGCACTAGCTGTCTAAGGTTACTATACTCTAAAGATGCAAGGTAGTGGTACTCTGAAACTTCAGCCAATGCACAAAGAAGCAGCAAGCTTCTGTACTCCGTAGTGCTTTGTGACAAGCTTTACTGAGATCTAATTACTGTTGCCAGCCTGTATTTCACTATCACAGGAGGAAGTAAAGCGGGATGGGTGAAAGCCGATCCACAATTATGTAACCAATGCTTTAGGACATCCAATCCCTTTCCAAGTGTAGTACTGAATTCAGTGCTTTGAGTGCTGAGGGAGTGGGGGCAAGGAGAGCTATTTCTAATGTAACTAGACCTTTTAATATAAAAGATAGCACTTTAGGCACAGCAGCTGTGTTACAAAAAATTCAATAAACTCGGAACTAATTGGCACTTCAAAATGTTCCATCATTAGAACAGAAGCCTAGAAAGAAAATGGTGCCAACTAATTGGGAGAGATAGGATAGCACTGGATTTTAAGAATCATCCACTGGACCCTGTGTGATGCAAAATGAAGAGTAAGGAAATATTGGATTTTCATAAAATACACACTTTGATTCCTCATTAAAACAAAGAAAACATCATCTCACAAAGATGCCACTCAAGGAATGAGGCCCAAGTTCTATCAGAACCTTTTGAGTCCTGTGCACAGGTTTTCAAGCATTCAGCTCTGGTATCATTTTCTTCCTTGTCAGAAGGGATCAGCACCAAGAGGAGACAGTGGCAGAGTCCCTAGGTTTAATTGCTGGCCTTGCACAAAATTGTAACATTCAAGCAAGATGGGCTTTTTTAAGGCAAAGAAAAAAAATACAACAAAAAAAGGTTCAACATTCCAATATAACACAGATCTTGTCCCACAAATCCTTCCTACTGGAATTGGGCAGTTTTCTTCTTATGTGCCCTTCTCTTGGTCTAAAATAGTGGATCTTAACAAATGGAAAAACCAATTATTTCACTGAAAAGCAAAGATGTTTAAATTATAAAAGCAAGATACCATTTTCTGGTTACAAAAATAAAGTGACTAGTAAAGAAGTCTAAGAAATGACAAAGGCCAGTGTTAAAGAAAGTGAAGAGATCTTCTTGAATGCTTGTTTATGAAATATAAACTGCTTTCATCTTTCGGGAAAGCCATTTGGCAATATACTGAAAGCCTTCCAAATATTCATAATCTCAGACTCAGTGATTCTTTTTTGTGGCAATCTACGCATAAGGACTTACACAAAAATACAGACAACAGTTTATGCAGAGTTACTCACCACAGCATTACATATAATAGCAAAAACTAGATCCAATGTAAATGACCAACATTAGGAACAACGTTAAATAAACTTTTGTATATCCATCTGACAAAACACTGCACAGTCACTACAATTTTCTAAGTATTCTGAAGTAATGTGAAAACATTCTTTTGAAACAGGTTAAATTGGGCAAGGAGGAAGGTATAAATTTCACACAGCATGATTTTTACACATATATAAAATGATATAGTCCAAAATATTAAGAGAAGTTATTCTTTAAAGTTATGAGATTAACATTATATGAAATAGTAAATAATTGTCTCCTATCCTGGCTCTGGCTTCTTAGTTGGCCTTGAACAAAGTTACTTTACCTCTTTGTATCTGGCTTTCTAGTCAGTAAAACCAGAATAATTATAGTGCCCTTGGAGAGTCGCTAGGAGAATTTAATAATGATTAACAGCTTTAATATGTACAGATGAGAGGTACTGAGTTATAGTATTAGCTCCCTTTTTAGAGTCGTATTTACTATATATACTTCTAAGACACATATTCTTACTCCATAACCCTTTTGTTATGAGAAAACAAAAAGTTCTCTACCCCTAATTCTACCCAAGGGCTCTCACTACAATTGCATGACTGCTGGGAATCATGTAAATCAAATATGTACAAGAAAAAAGAAAAAGACATCAAGCCTCAAGACTCTCCCCTATGCTATACCACATATACTACTTCATACAAATACTACCTTATTAAAACTCTCTTTACAAATAATTTCGAAGACTATTCTTAAAAGTAATAAAGCGCTATTAAATAGAGGTTATAAGGACATGGAAAAATAAAATGAGTAGGATAAACTAGCTCAACCTCACCTACTTCAACTATTTTTCTTACTTAAAAGAAATAAATCTGGGGGCCGGCCCGGTGGCGCACTGCGCTAGTGCGCCTCTTGGGAAGCGCAGCAGCGCTCCCACCGAGGGTTCGGATCCCACATACAGACCGGTTCCCGCTCACTGGCTGAGCGAGGCGCGGGGGCAACACCGAGGGTTGTGATCCCGTTGCTGGTCCCGGTCCGGTACGGGGGCGACACTGACGGTTGTGATCCGTTGCCGGACATGGAAAAAAGACAAAAAAAAAAAAAAGAAAGAAAAAAAAAAGAAATAAATCTGTTCTGAAAGTGGGAGGGAGCTAAAGTTTTCTTAGTTGATTTACTCTGCTCAGAGAAATCTCCCAGCCCTTCTTTCTAGGTGTTATCGGCCTGTTCTGAGCCTAAATCAGGACACAGCCTAGATGGTCCGGGCATAACCAAGGAATTTAACGCATTAAGGTAGCAGACAAGCCAACAGCACCTGGGGCAGAACCAGCAGCGCGCTCTCAGTATGGACTGCGGTGATGGCAGAAAGGGAAATGTGGGTGTACTCCCCAAGGGGGCTCAGCCGTACTCAATAGCTGATGTCACCACAGCTATTAAAAAAGGAAATTCTATAGCTACAAGTAACTCGTCAGCCTCCTGAGGAGGATTAAGTTTTTACTAAGCATCTGCCACTAGGAAATGACCAAGTGTTCTTTCCACCCATTTTTTCCCCTCTGCCATAGGAAATCATTGAAATGTCTTTCCTGATTTCAATGAAAGCAGGCCCAAGAGCCAAAGAATCATGGGGATGGGGTTTGGAGGGGGAGACAGGAACAAAGATATTGAAAGGGGAGGAAAGGAGGAAGGATGAGGGGTGTAATACCTCGAAAGCTCCAACAGCTCTGAAAAAACACACAAAGAAAAAGTTCCTTGCCTTCTGAATAAATCTTACAGCAAAAAATGGTATCTCTTGGCAGGTGATCCAACCAATAGAAAGTAGCAGAGAGGTCAGGAATGTAAAAAGCCTAACACCGACAAGTCCCCAGAATGTAGCAGAAACTGCAGTGTATCTAATCACAGAAATCCCTATAAGATCTATAATCTTTACTCAAGACAGAAAATTTTAGTTATCACTTTTTTTTTTTTTTTAAAGATGACCGGTAAGGGGATCTTAACCCTTGACTTGGTGTTGTCAGCACCACGCTCACCCAGTGAGCTAACCGGCCATCCCTATATGGGATCCGAACCCGTGGCCTTGGTGTTATCAGCACCGCATTCTCCCGAGTGAGCCACAGGCTGGCCCCCTAGTTATCACTTCTTAAGTGTTCATACTGCACTTTTGAGCCCAGTCCCATGAGTTCAAAATCTACATACATTTTGTGGTATAGGGGTATAACAGGAACCCATTCTTCTAGATTATGAAAGAAGTGTTCATTTCCACAAAGAGCCAGTTTTTATTTATTTTTATTTTATTTTTTGGCAGCTGGCCGGTATAGGGAACCGAACCCTTGACCTTGGTGTTATAGGGTCGCACTCTAACCAACTGAACTAACCACCCAGCACCACCTGCCCCCCCCCTTTTTTTGAAGAGCAGGTTTTTAATGCCTGTGGGGTAGCGATGGAAAAGAGAAAGATGGGTGTACAAGAATATTATTATTGCAGCCAGCATTAAAACAGGATCCAGAAACAGGGGGCTAATTCCCCCCCCCCAAAAAAAAACTACTACTATTTGTCATACTAATATGATGTCCTTGGGAAACAGTTCCTTGAGAATATCTAGGTTGCATTCTGAGGCTTAGGAAGAATCAGGAATTCAAGAAGCACAGGGAAGAACCATGATACATAAAATTTTATTTTATTATTTTTTTATTTTTTAAAAGATGACTGGTAAGGGGATCTTAACTCTTGACTTGGTGTTGTCAGCACCACGCTCTCCCAAGTAAGCTAACCGGCCATCCCTATATAGGGATCTGAACCCGTGGCCTTGGTGTTATCAGCACAACATTCTCCCAAGTGAGTCATGGGCCAGCCCCGATATATAAAATTTTAAAAGCTGAACAGAAACTGAAAGATCTGGTGCAAATCTCCATTTTATACCCAAGGAAAACGAGACCCAAAGAGGTTAAACCAATTGCCTGAAGTCCACAGTAGTCACAGACAGTACCAGGGCTCCTGGCTCCCAGCCAGAGACACCTTTTGTCTCAGCCTAAAGTCCAGTCTAGAAAGCTACCTTTAGCTCAGGAGTTCCTTGACAAGGCCAAGCAATCTGGTTATAAATTTAGAAATTAGATTATTTTTTTCCTGACTGAAAATAACGAACAAACTGGTATTATAAACATAGATTAGATTCCCCTCTTCTGACTGTTGTCAGGAAAAACTGCACTAGACTTGGAAATGAACAAAACTAGATTACTGGGTGTATTGTCTAGTGTTCCCTTCTGGGCTGTTTGTGTCTTATTGCCTTTCATCTATTTTTCATTTCTGCAAGATGTATAAAACTGTTAGAAATGCAGCAAAAGATTCTTGTCCATAGAAATGAAAATGAATTTTGTCCAGTAGCAGTACAATTGATCCCTCTTCCACCTGTTCCCACCTTCAGGAGGCCCTGGGGTCAGACAGCCTGGGTTTGAAGTCTAGCTTTCACTCAAAAACCGTGTGACTTTGGGAAAGTTCCTTAACCTCCTTTTTTAAAAGCTGCTTTTATTATGGCAGAATTCTCTCTCTCTCTCTCTCTCTCTCTATATATATATATATATATATATAATATTTATCATTTCAACCATATGTAAGTGTATAATTTAGTGGCATTAAATACATTCACAATAGTGTTATAATCATCACCATTATCTACACCCAAAACTACTACTTCATTTCTTACATAAATTCTGTACCCATTAAGTAATAATTCCCCATTCTCCCCTCCCTGCAGCCCTGGTAACCACCATTCTGTTTCTATAAATTTGAATATTTTAGATACCTCATCTAAGAGGAATCATACAGTGTTTGCCCTTCTGTGTCTGGCTGATCTCACTTGGTATAATATTTCAAGGTTCACCCATGTCGTAGCATGTATCAAAATTTCATTCCTGTTTAGGGCTGAACAACATTCCACTGTATGTATATACCACATTTTGTTTATCCACTCATCTGTTGATAAATACGTGGATTGCTTCCACCTTTTGGCTAATGTGATTAATGTTGCTATGAACATCAGTATAAAATATCTGTTCCAGTCCCTGTTTTCAATTCTTTTAGATCTATACTTAGGAATGGATTTGCTTGATTATATTTTAGTTCTATGTTTAATTTTTGAAGAACTGCCAAATTGTTTCTACAGTGACTGTATCATTTGACATTCCTGTTAGCAATATACAAGGGTTCCAGTCTCTCCACATCCTTGCCAAC
Organism: Galeopterus variegatus; assembly: GCF_000696425.1. Classification (NCBI taxonomy): domain Eukaryota; kingdom Metazoa; phylum Chordata; class Mammalia; order Dermoptera; family Cynocephalidae; genus Galeopterus; species Galeopterus variegatus. Next base: position 85,008 of record NW_007728396.1, read on the forward strand.
ACTTGTTATTTTCCATTTTTTTGATTATATCCATTATACTAGGTGTGAAGTAATATCTTATTGTAGTTTTGATATGTATTTCCCTAATGACCAATAAGGCTGAGAATCTTTTCATGTGCTTGTTGGCCATCTGTATATCTTCTTTGAAGAAATGTCTCTTAAAATCCTTTGCCAACTTTTTAATTGTTTTTTTTTTTTTCATGTTTCAACGTAGGAGTTCTTTATTCTGGATATCAATACCTTATCAGATATATGATTTGCAAATATTTTCTCCCATTGTGTAGGCCGTTTATTCACTTTTTTGATAGTGTCCTTGAATGCACCAAAGTTTTTAATTTTGATGAAGTCCAATGGAGCCAGGGACTAGACCCCCCCCCCCCACACACACACACACAAGCAGGCACACGGCCAGCACCTCAGGAGCTGTGTGTGTGTGTGGGTCTAGTCCCTGGCTCCATGCTTCAGGCCCCCAAACAGGGCCCCGAGGTGCTGGCAGTGTGCCTGGTTGTGGAAGGGGGTCCAGTTCTCAGCTCAATGCCCCAGGACCCTGGGCGGGGCTAGCTCCCGCTATTATGAAATGCCTTTTCATTTGAAGGAGTAACCACCACCCAGACAGCAATTCAACAAAAATTTATGAAGCACAACCTTGAGAAAGAAATGAGGCCCTAGTTTCCTTATCTGTAAAATAAAAGTCTACTTGCCGTACACCATTCACCCTAGTGCCTTATAATAAATAGGTAATTGATTATGGTCTGTTGAATTAGACAGAATTTGAGCTATACAATTCATAAATTTTAATAACATCTGTGAACAAATGACAAATCACTAAAATACTTAAACTTACTTTAACTTGCCAAAAATTACTAAGTTATAATGTTGACTTTGTCAAGTAAACATTTTTAGTCAGTGAAAATTATGTAGCAATATTATTTCTGAATGATTAAAAATTTTTCTTGAGAGGTGAATGCCATCACACTGGGTTCCTGAATTGTGGAGCAGAAGCAAAATGGAACTTGGATATCGGTGTGATGAACTGTCCTTGTGTCAGGGCATTGGAGGTATGTTACTGGGTGTATAAACAGCTAGTTGGCAGAGAGGTCTACATGAACCAGTAAGGGGAATACTGTTTACATCTCAACTCTTTAGCATACATGAGTACACATGGATTCAGACCCTGTTTATGGCTGCAGTTATAAAAACCAAGTTTTTTTTTTTTCAATCAAGCCTACTTTAAAAGTGAGATGAGATGCTGAGATTACAAGTGGCCTTGTTATTTTACAAGACAGTAGAAGTATGTGCCTCGAAGGTAAACTGACATGGATATAATGCATCTGAGTGCCTTCTCATGGGAAGGCAGAGAGGGGAAAACAAAGTATCTTTTTAAAAAATCAGAAAATCGGAGTATTTCCAACTGTTTAATTTGTGCTGTCAGTTTCAGGTTAATCTTTTCCAGAAAACCATCTTCCCAGCCAGAGTAAGTGTGCTAAATGCAACTGAGATTCAAGGTACTGACCAGGCT
>NW_007728396.1:86536-113289 GCF_000696425.1 Galeopterus variegatus
CGATCCGTTGCCGGACACGGAAAAAGACAAAAAAAAAAAAAAAAAAAAGAATTTTTTTCGGGCTGAGCCTGTGGCGCACTCGGGAGAGTGTGGCGCTGGGAGCGCAGCAGCGCTCTTGCCGCAGGTTCGGATCCTATATAGGGATGACAGGTGCGCTCACAGCGCTCACTGGCTGAGCGCGGTGCGGCCGGTCTCAAAAAGGACAAATAAATAAATAAAATTAAAATAAAATAAAATAAAAGAATTTTTTTCACTAACTCCTTTCCTTCCAAAAGTGATTACTGAATATATTTAACAGTAGTAGACCCTAATTTTAGACTGTAGCAATACCTAGAGACATCCTGGGGTGTCACTAAATGATCCTAGTGTGAGCTTTAGGATGAAGCGTTCTACTAGCCTGCTGGGCTCTACTGGGCTCCTCTTCAAGACTGAATCATGAATGATACAGGAGAGAAAACACAATAGTTCACATTTTCTGCCATTTGATGGCTATTTGACAGTGCAAATTACGCTATACAAAGCATTAAACCTCTCATTATCTATTTCTGCAGGATTGTTGTGAGAATTAAAAAGAAGATCCTTTGCAGACAGCAAAATGCAATATACATGTTGTATCATAAGTGTAAGTCTTGAGTTATAAATGTTCTCGTAATCATACCTCTGTAATTTCACTTGATCTTCCAAGGTTTGACTCAACCATATTCTAGGAAGTCTTCTTTCACAGCACTTACTTGTTTCACAAAATCTAGCTATTTCTGGGTTACTCAGTAGCTTGTGGAAAAAGGAGATTTTTCTGCCTGCTGCTCTATTTGCAGTGTATTCCAAGCAAAATCAATGACCAAGGGTGGGAAAGCACTCAAATGATCAGTTTAACTACATGTAGATCTCAGAACAGAAGAGAAAGCAGGTGTTGCTTAATTAAAATTAACACACAGAAAGAAAAGCACTAGCTGTCTAAGGTTACTATACTCTAAAGATGCAAGGTAGTGGTACTCTGAAACTTCAGCCAATGCACAAAGAAGCAGCAAGCTTCTGTACTCCGTAGTGCTTTGTGACAAGCTTTACTGAGATCTAATTACTGTTGCCAGCCTGTATTTCACTATCACAGGAGGAAGTAAAGCGGGATGGGTGAAAGCCGATCCACAATTATGTAACCAATGCTTTAGGACATCCAATCCCTTTCCAAGTGTAGTACTGAATTCAGTGCTTTGAGTGCTGAGGGAGTGGGGGCAAGGAGAGCTATTTCTAATGTAACTAGACCTTTTAATATAAAAGATAGCACTTTAGGCACAGCAGCTGTGTTACAAAAAATTCAATAAACTCGGAACTAATTGGCACTTCAAAATGTTCCATCATTAGAACAGAAGCCTAGAAAGAAAATGGTGCCAACTAATTGGGAGAGATAGGATAGCACTGGATTTTAAGAATCATCCACTGGACCCTGTGTGATGCAAAATGAAGAGTAAGGAAATATTGGATTTTCATAAAATACACACTTTGATTCCTCATTAAAACAAAGAAAACATCATCTCACAAAGATGCCACTCAAGGAATGAGGCCCAAGTTCTATCAGAACCTTTTGAGTCCTGTGCACAGGTTTTCAAGCATTCAGCTCTGGTATCATTTTCTTCCTTGTCAGAAGGGATCAGCACCAAGAGGAGACAGTGGCAGAGTCCCTAGGTTTAATTGCTGGCCTTGCACAAAATTGTAACATTCAAGCAAGATGGGCTTTTTTAAGGCAAAGAAAAAAAATACAACAAAAAAAGGTTCAACATTCCAATATAACACAGATCTTGTCCCACAAATCCTTCCTACTGGAATTGGGCAGTTTTCTTCTTATGTGCCCTTCTCTTGGTCTAAAATAGTGGATCTTAACAAATGGAAAAACCAATTATTTCACTGAAAAGCAAAGATGTTTAAATTATAAAAGCAAGATACCATTTTCTGGTTACAAAAATAAAGTGACTAGTAAAGAAGTCTAAGAAATGACAAAGGCCAGTGTTAAAGAAAGTGAAGAGATCTTCTTGAATGCTTGTTTATGAAATATAAACTGCTTTCATCTTTCGGGAAAGCCATTTGGCAATATACTGAAAGCCTTCCAAATATTCATAATCTCAGACTCAGTGATTCTTTTTTGTGGCAATCTACGCATAAGGACTTACACAAAAATACAGACAACAGTTTATGCAGAGTTACTCACCACAGCATTACATATAATAGCAAAAACTAGATCCAATGTAAATGACCAACATTAGGAACAACGTTAAATAAACTTTTGTATATCCATCTGACAAAACACTGCACAGTCACTACAATTTTCTAAGTATTCTGAAGTAATGTGAAAACATTCTTTTGAAACAGGTTAAATTGGGCAAGGAGGAAGGTATAAATTTCACACAGCATGATTTTTACACATATATAAAATGATATAGTCCAAAATATTAAGAGAAGTTATTCTTTAAAGTTATGAGATTAACATTATATGAAATAGTAAATAATTGTCTCCTATCCTGGCTCTGGCTTCTTAGTTGGCCTTGAACAAAGTTACTTTACCTCTTTGTATCTGGCTTTCTAGTCAGTAAAACCAGAATAATTATAGTGCCCTTGGAGAGTCGCTAGGAGAATTTAATAATGATTAACAGCTTTAATATGTACAGATGAGAGGTACTGAGTTATAGTATTAGCTCCCTTTTTAGAGTCGTATTTACTATATATACTTCTAAGACACATATTCTTACTCCATAACCCTTTTGTTATGAGAAAACAAAAAGTTCTCTACCCCTAATTCTACCCAAGGGCTCTCACTACAATTGCATGACTGCTGGGAATCATGTAAATCAAATATGTACAAGAAAAAAGAAAAAGACATCAAGCCTCAAGACTCTCCCCTATGCTATACCACATATACTACTTCATACAAATACTACCTTATTAAAACTCTCTTTACAAATAATTTCGAAGACTATTCTTAAAAGTAATAAAGCGCTATTAAATAGAGGTTATAAGGACATGGAAAAATAAAATGAGTAGGATAAACTAGCTCAACCTCACCTACTTCAACTATTTTTCTTACTTAAAAGAAATAAATCTGGGGGCCGGCCCGGTGGCGCACTGCGCTAGTGCGCCTCTTGGGAAGCGCAGCAGCGCTCCCACCGAGGGTTCAGATCCCACATACAGACCGGTTCCCGCTCACTGGCTGAGCGAGGCGCGGGGGCAACACCGAGGGTTGTGATCCCGTTGCTGGTCCCGGTCCGGTACGGGGGCGACACTGACGGTTGTGATCCGTTGCCGGACATGGAAAAAAGACAAAAAAAAAAAAAAGAAAGAAAAAAAAAAGAAATAAATCTGTTCTGAAAGTGGGAGGGAGCTAAAGTTTTCTTAGTTGATTTACTCTGCTCAGAGAAATCTCCCAGCCCTTCTTTCTAGGTGTTATCGGCCTGTTCTGAGCCTAAATCAGGACACAGCCTAGATGGTCCGGGCATAACCAAGGAATTTAACGCATTAAGGTAGCAGACAAGCCAACAGCACCTGGGGCAGAACCAGCAGCGCGCTCTCAGTATGGACTGCGGTGATGGCAGAAAGGGAAATGTGGGTGTACTCCCCAAGGGGGCTCAGCCGTACTCAATAGCTGATGTCACCACAGCTATTAAAAAAGGAAATTCTATAGCTACAAGTAACTCGTCAGCCTCCTGAGGAGGATTAAGTTTTTACTAAGCATCTGCCACTAGGAAATGACCAAGTGTTCTTTCCACCCATTTTTTCCCCTCTGCCATAGGAAATCATTGAAATGTCTTTCCTGATTTCAATGAAAGCAGGCCCAAGAGCCAAAGAATCATGGGGATGGGGTTTGGAGGGGGAGACAGGAACAAAGATATTGAAAGGGGAGGAAAGGAGGAAGGATGAGGGGTGTAATACCTCGAAAGCTCCAACAGCTCTGAAAAAACACACAAAGAAAAAGTTCCTTGCCTTCTGAATAAATCTTACAGCAAAAAATGGTATCTCTTGGCAGGTGATCCAACCAATAGAAAGTAGCAGAGAGGTCAGGAATGTAAAAAGCCTAACACCGACAAGTCCCCAGAATGTAGCAGAAACTGCAGTGTATCTAATCACAGAAATCCCTATAAGATCTATAATCTTTACTCAAGACAGAAAATTTTAGTTATCACTTTTTTTTTTTTTTTAAAGATGACCGGTAAGGGGATCTTAACCCTTGACTTGGTGTTGTCAGCACCACGCTCACCCAGTGAGCTAACCGGCCATCCCTATATGGGATCCGAACCCGTGGCCTTGGTGTTATCAGCACCGCATTCTCCCAAGTGAGTCATGGGCCAGCCCCGATATATAAAATTTTAAAAGCTGAACAGAAACTGAAAGATCTGGTGCAAATCTCCATTTTATACCCAAGGAAAACGAGACCCAAAGAGGTTAAACCAATTGCCTGAAGTCCACAGTAGTCACAGACAGTACCAGGGCTCCTGGCTCCCAGCCAGAGACACCTTTTGTCTCAGCCTAAAGTCCAGTCTAGAAAGCTACCTTTAGCTCAGGAGTTCCTTGACAAGGCCAAGCAATCTGGTTATAAATTTAGAAATTAGATTATTTTTTTCCTGACTGAAAATAACGAACAAACTGGTATTATAAACATAGATTAGATTCCCCTCTTCTGACTGTTGTCAGGAAAAACTGCACTAGACTTGGAAATGAACAAAACTAGATTACTGGGTGTATTGTCTAGTGTTCCCTTCTGGGCTGTTTGTGTCTTATTGCCTTTCATCTATTTTTCATTTCTGCAAGATGTATAAAACTGTTAGAAATGCAGCAAAAGATTCTTGTCCATAGAAATGAAAATGAATTTTGTCCAGTAGCAGTACAATTGATCCCTCTTCCACCTGTTCCCACCTTCAGGAGGCCCTGGGGTCAGACAGCCTGGGTTTGAAGTCTAGCTTTCACTCAAAAACCGTGTGACTTTGGGAAAGTTCCTTAACCTCCTTTTTTAAAAGCTGCTTTTATTATGGCAGAATTCTCTCTCTCTCTCTCTCTCTCTCTATATATATATATATATATATATAATATTTATCATTTCAACCATATGTAAGTGTATAATTTAGTGGCATTAAATACATTCACAATAGTGTTATAATCATCACCATTATCTACACCCAAAACTACTACTTCATTTCTTACATAAATTCTGTACCCATTAAGTAATAATTCCCCATTCTCCCCTCCCTGCAGCCCTGGTAACCACCATTCTGTTTCTATAAATTTGAATATTTTAGATACCTCATCTAAGAGGAATCATACAGTGTTTGCCCTTCTGTGTCTGGCTGATCTCACTTGGTATAATATTTCAAGGTTCACCCATGTCGTAGCATGTATCAAAATTTCATTCCTGTTTAGGGCTGAACAACATTCCACTGTATGTATATACCACATTTTGTTTATCCACTCATCTGTTGATAAATACGTGGATTGCTTCCACCTTTTGGCTAATGTGATTAATGTTGCTATGAACATCAGTATAAAATATCTGTTCCAGTCCCTGTTTTCAATTCTTTTAGATCTATACTTAGGAATGGATTTGCTTGATTATATTTTAGTTCTATGTTTAATTTTTGAAGAACTGCCAAATTGTTTCTACAGTGACTGTATCATTTGACATTCCTGTTAGCAATATACAAGGGTTCCAGTCTCTCCACATCCTTGCCAACACTTGTTATTTTCCATTTTTTTGATTATATCCATTATACTAGGTGTGAAGTAATATCTTATTGTAGTTTTGATATGTATTTCCCTAATGACCAATAAGGCTGAGAATCTTTTCATGTGCTTGTTGGCCATCTGTATATCTTCTTTGAAGAAATGTCTCTTAAAATCCTTTGCCAACTTTTTAATTGTTTTTTTTTTTTTCATGTTTCAACGTAGGAGTTCTTTATTCTGGATATCAATACCTTATCAGATATATGATTTGCAAATATTTTCTCCCATTGTGTAGGCCGTTTATTCACTTTTTTGATAGTGTCCTTGAATGCACCAAAGTTTTTAATTTTGATGAAGTCCAATGGAGCCAGGGACTAGACCCCCCCCCCCCAAAAAGTCTACTTGCCGTACACCATTCACCCTAGTGCCTTATAATAAATAGGTAATTGATTATGGTCTGTTGAATTAGACAGAATTTGAGCTATACAATTCATAAATTTTAATAACATCTGTGAACAAATGACAAATCACTAAAATACTTAAACTTACTTTAACTTGCCAAAAATTACTAAGTTATAATGTTGACTTTGTCAAGTAAACATTTTTAGTCAGTGAAAATTATGTAGCAATATTATTTCTGAATGATTAAAAATTTTTCTTGAGAGGTGAATGCCATCACACTGGGTTCCTGAATTGTGGAGCAGAAGCAAAATGGAACTTGGATATCGGTGTGATGAACTGTCCTTGTGTCAGGGCATTGGAGGTATGTTACTGGGTGTATAAACAGCTAGTTGGCAGAGAGGTCTACATGAACCAGTAAGGGGAATACTGTTTACATCTCAACTCTTTAGCATACATGAGTACACATGGATTCAGACCCTGTTTATGGCTGCAGTTATAAAAACCAAGTTTTTTTTTTTTCAATCAAGCCTACTTTAAAAGTGAGATGAGATGCTGAGATTACAAGTGGCCTTGTTATTTTACAAGACAGTAGAAGTATGTGCCTCGAAGGTAAACTGACATGGATATAATGCATCTGAGTGCCTTCTCATGGGAAGGCAGAGAGGGGAAAACAAAGTATCTTTTTAAAAAATCAGAAAATCGGAGTATTTCCAACTGTTTAATTTGTGCTGTCAGTTTCAGGTTAATCTTTTCCAGAAAACCATCTTCCCAGCCAGAGTAAGTGTGCTAAATGCAACTGAGATTCAAGGTACTGACCAGGCTGCCAAGGCATTTGGGCCTGCATACTTTCAATCTGTTTTGTTGGTTTTTTTTAATAAAAGGAACTAGCTATAACAGAGAAATCTGCGGATCAAATGCCCAGAAGAACCTTCATGCTAGCAATACATTCTTTACTTTTTTTCTGCAAATATTTTCTTCATTATTTTGGGTATGATAATAAAACTTAACATTACCAAATAATGTTTTATTTCAAGTTTACCCACTAAGCATTTCTACATAGCAACCATTAAGATACAGATGGAAGTTATGACTGAGTCATTTCTCAATCTTAGTGGCAGTTATCTATCCATGAAAATAAAAAACAAAAAAAAAGTACCTGCAAAAATTTTTTTCCCATCTACTTTTTCATTCAAATGAATTTACAGATGTAAGCAAATACCCTTTTTGTTTCAATTTACTGAAAGCAATTTTTAAAAGCTACAATACCTATAATAAATAAAACAAAGCTTTCAATGACCAATACAGACAGTGCCTCCACAGATATTAAAAAATAGCATTTTGGGCCGGCCCGTGGCTCACTCGGGAGAGTGCGGTGCTGATAACACCAAGGCCCCGGGTTCGGATCCCATATAGGGATGGCCGGTTCGCTCACTGGCTGAGCGTGGTGCTGACAACACCAAGTCAAGGGTTAAGATCCCCTTACCGGTCATCTTTAAAATAACAAAAACAAACAAACAAAAAAAACAGCATTTAGCACACATTTAAAAATTGTTTGTTTATAAATCTACCTACCCCATTAGACTACACATTTATTAAGAGTTATCTTTAATCAGCTTCCCAGAATCCAGTTTAGAACCAGGCAATATAGTAAGTGTTTAGTAAATGCTAGCTGACTCAGTGATTGAACGAATCTGTATATACAAGGCCCCAAGACACTGGATCTTATCTTTAGTGCCAGACAAAGGAGGTTGCACTTCTATTTCTCAGTGGGTTTTATGTATTAATAACTCTTATTTTTGGTATTAGAGATTCAGAAAAATATTCTTGAGAATTATTTGGATTAGTAGCTAAAATGCGGAGACCATTTGAAATATTTAAAACTCCCCTTAAGTACCCTTTAGTACTCTCATAGCTTACAAAGGCTGGTTTTGATAATGTGTAACGATGACACCCAAAGGCCACTGCATTTTCTTATATGATTCATTAAATGGAATATAACTATCTGACAATATTTTATTTTCCTGTCCCCAAACAGAGTTTAAATAACAAATATTTGGCTTCGATTATAGTTAAGCAGAGTTATTCCTTCACTGAAGCTTCTTTCCAGTCTGTATAGGCAAACAAATCTCTCTCAAACTAGGCCAATATTGATGAAAGAAAATCAGTAAATTGCTGTAAATGCCAGACTTAAAAGAACATTTGAGATATATCTTCATGATATTGCCAGTATGTACTAACATGATATTTTCACTTCAACATCAGACCACCACCTGACTTTAGATGTTTACAGCATACTGCCCAGCTATCCCTACTTGATGCAAAGGATTTATCACTGAAAGTCTTTCTCTAGATCTGACTTTTTTTAATGTTGGTTTGTTTGCAAACAATTACCTCTAACAGAACCCTATAAACCCTCAAAGCTTTAGTACCAGCAAGCCAGGTGCCTTGAGACTAAAACTCTGTCTCTGAAATCAATATTCCTCAACAGTAACCTTAGTTCCTTTGATAATTATAAATTTTTACTTGTCCCAAGCCACTAATACAATCAAAGGAAAGATAAGTATAAACAGGATGAAGCAAGATTTTACACACTGAAAGTGCAAAACTGAATTCAAACTTCTAAGCCCTATTTGGGAAACCAGGGTCTTTAATAAGAAATCAGCTCAAGTCTGAGGGTTATCCAATAGCATAAATTTCAATGTTGGCTTAGAAAAGTCCTTCTGATAATAAAGTATTTAAAATTTTGATGATGGTTGTACTGCTATAGCCTTTGCTAAAGCAGAAATGTTCAAAACTGTGCTGCCTAAAGATTAGAAAAATGTAGGTCAATTTTAATTTAGCCCCCCCCCCCCAATAATACCATAAATTGTGCTTTGTCATACTGTGCTCAAAGACCTCTTACCCTAAGACCCCGGCATTTCTTCTGAAACTAAAAAATCTGACTTCTGAGTATTACAGCAATCCAAAATAAACAGCCAAAGCATCTGGTCTGTGGTTTTGGGGTTCAGAAGCACACACACAAATTACTTTCTCTTTATTGTTCTAAATCCAACCAGAAAGAAAGATGAGATTTAGGTTAAAATGCTTGAGGACTTTAATATGCAACTGGAACCAAGTAATAAGGAACTTCTCAATAATCCTAACTTCGTTAAAAACAGCTAACAAAGTTTTTGTGACCAAAAACAAACAAGAACATCAACAGAATCCACACTAAAAGCTGATAAAAGTTATTTCAGTTGTCGCTAACGAATCATTTGTTTATGGGTCTGATGAGGCTTTTTTCCCCCTGAAGACCAACCCAACAAAGAGTAATAAAGCTTTTCTTAACTGTTTCTGCAGCACAGAAATTTCCACTCTCTACTAACAACCTAAACCATAGGTTTTGTTTAGAACTCTAAACTATTTCAACCCTGAGAGGCAGGGGTTGTATTAATAGAAATGAAATGTATAAAAACTTTCTTTAAAAAAAAAAAAAAAATCAGTGAGAGTGAGCCTTTAAAATGGCTTGCAAATATCCTATCCCCACCTCTTTGTATTCACACTGTTATGGAGACAGTCCACTTTCACATCGTACCAGGGTTGGTCTGCGTGACCAATAGAGTATGACAATAATGATGGTTAAAGACTGTGCAGCTTCTGTCTTGGGCTATCTCTGTCTCTCCCTCTCCCCTACTTCTCTCACATATCACTCCCTCTGGGCAAAGCCAGCGGCCATGTCCTGAGTCTAGGGAGGCCCATGTAGTGAGAAACTGAAGGCTCTGGCAACAGTCAGCAAGGAACTGAGGTCATCTAACAACCATGTAAGTGAGCTCGGAAGCAGATTCTTCTCAAGCTGAGCCTTCAGCTGGCCGACAGCTTGCCTGTAACCTCACAAGATGTACTGAGCCAGAACTACTCAGTTAAGCTGCTCCTAGATTCCTGACCCACAGAAGCTATGAGATGATAAATGTGTGTTAAATGCTTTAATCTGCTAAATTCTGGGGGAATTTCTTACATAGCAACAGATAACTAATGCAAATCCAAAAGATAAAGAGACAGATCCTGTAACAAGTAGAAGACTACTCCAAGAAGACAAAGACAGGAATTTAGCAAAAAGTTTTACACAAAGTGCAGGAGTTACTTCCTAAAAACATTATATATAGTATTTTCCTTTAATATAAGAAATGTACTCATGGCAGTAGACAAGTGAATGAATAAGCTTCAGATTTGGAGAAGACTAGTAAAAAACAAACAAAAAAGCTAAATGATCAAAAGACTTAATTCTCCTGCAGGGACAGCTTCCTGTTTTGGTTAAGAAGGAGCCACTTTTAAAATAACCAGCATAAGGCATGCTTAGGGCTTGAGAAGACAATGGCAGGAAGCTACAACAAAGAACTCTGAGAGCAGCCCATCAGAAGACTGATTCCTCCTGGAAAACTGGATCCTAAGTGAGGCTGAGAGAGGAAGGGCTGGCCTGGACAGTGACCAAAGCATAGCAATGAGCAGAGAGTAAACACAAACCTGTCAGCATGCAGCTCTCCCCGATGGCATTCAGACCTCTTGGCACTACATATACTTGCGTAAGTGGCAGGATACCTTTCCCCCACCCACTACATTCTTGCCAATAGTCAAGAGTGTGGTAAACTGGGAGAAAGAATTAAAAGTCAGTGAATGAGGAGAACTAGGGCTGTAAAATTCAAATCTTTTATTTTGGTGCATTTTTAATTGTGAAGTTGTTGGAAGGATGTAATATCTACCTTCTTCCACTATATTAGGTTGATTTCACCGTCCTATATGAGGAAAACATGCCAGAGAAACAACACATGTCAAAATGCAACTCTGGCAAAATGGGATCCAGATTGAACTACAGAAACTGTCATAGAGTGAGAGAGATTTGTGGCCTAGCCAGCCCGATGTTTTGTGGTCAGCAGGGAGCTCAGGGAATCTATCATAAGAGGATAGGCCTGTCTTCACTGACATCAAATCTTATTGCTTATGACTCATACCACCCAACCACTAGCCCTTTTTCCAATTTATAGCTTCTACTTTCCGATGGACTAGGAAATAGATAGCCAAGTTTACAAAGACATGCCTGTTAACTGAGTCAAACAGGCAAGACATAGTGTTTACCGGGAAATGTTGAGAAGGGATTTATGAATCAAATCAAGGTTAAACTAGACGGCTACTGAAGATCCTACTCAAATGAGATTTTAGAATAATCAACTACATGGTAAGTGGTGGCCTAAAGCTACAAAACAAACGCTCTATTTCTTCATATGTTTTTTTTCTTTTTCCTTACTTTGGATATGGGGTAGTATCACCATAACTCAGAATGAACAGAATATGTCCCATGTTTAGAATCACAAAATGACTTAGTCAAAAGTAACTCTGAGAATTAAAGATTGTCAAAGCAGCTGGGACTTTGTTGGCAAAACCCTAGGAAGGATGGAACCAGAAAGATGGAGCTCAAAAATCCACACTCAAATCTCCCTTAAGTCATTGACTAAGATGCTCCTAAACTGAGCAAACTCAGGTGAGACTGACCCAAAGACCTAGGAGAACAGAGCAGCTAGGAGGCTAAAGACTTGACTGAGCTTTCAGGAGAGAACTCAGAAGGATCATGCCCTAGAATTAAGGGCCACTCCCTAAAGAATAAGAACCATATCCTGGGAGTACCACATCCTAGAAGTAAAGACTACATCCCAGGAATAAAGCCAAAACTGAGATAGACCAGTCCTAACAAAGCCTAAAGCTAAGCCTTGAAAGGATCAAGCAATCTACTGGTATTCTAGCTACCTGTCAGAAGAAAATCTAACCCTTTTTGAAGGATGATAATAGCTACAGAGTTTACGTTTTTCATCTACAATGTTTAGCATCCAGTAAAATAATACAAGGAATGCTAAAACACAGAACAAATGACTAAAAACCAAGAAAAAAACCCCAGGTAATAGACTCACAGGTGAATTAGTTTATGAGATCATGAGTCAATTAAGAAAAAATAAGAAATAATTTTTCAGAGACACATGTAGATTAAAGGTTAGCAGAAACTGGGGGGAAGGAATAATGGGAAGTTATTGCTTAATGGGTACAAAGTTTATGTCTGAGATGATGAAAAAGTTTTGGAAATAGAAATGATAGTCATGCAGCACTGTGAATGTAACCAATTCCACAGAATTGTATGTTAAAAATGGTTAAAATGGAAAACCTTATGTTATAAATATTTCACTACAATAAAAAAAAGACAATGAGGGCCGAGACCGTGGCACACTCGGGAGAGTGCGGTGCTGGGAGCACAGTAGTGCTCCCGCCGCGGGTTCAGATCCTATATAGGGATGACCGGTGCGCTCACAGTGCTCACTGGCTGAGCGCAGTGCGGCCGGTCTCAAAAAGGACAAAAAAAAAAAAGACAATGAAATGTTTAAAAAAAAAGATAAGTAGGTCCAAGAAAATAGAGAAAAAGACGGATTAGATAAATGAAAAGATAGAAAATTTCAATAGAGAATCTATCAGGGTCTATATAAAGAATCACATGGACATTTTAAATGTAAAAAATACAGTATGTAATATTAAGAATTCCATGGTCTTAATAACAGACTGGAAGTAGTAGAAGACAGCAATAATAAACTGGAATATAGGGCAACAGAAAATATCCAAAGTGAATTAGAGAGAAAAATTAATGGGGGGGTGGGGGGGAAAGAACAGAGGATAAGAGACAGTTATAAGGTCTCTTCTTGGAGTCCCAGAAGGAGGAGAAAAAGAATGGGAAGAATATTTGAAGAGATAATGGCCAAAATTTTTCTAAAACTGATGGAAGAGTTTAGTCCAAAAATTTAAGAAGGTTAGTACCATGGTATGAATGTTTGTCCCCTTCAAAACTTATAACGAAATGCAACTGCCATTTTAACAGTATTAAGTGGTGGGACCTTTAAGAGGTAATTAGGCCATTGAGGGTTCTGCCCTCATGAGTGAGATTAATGTGTTATAAAATGAAGAGTTTGTGCCACTTTCTCTCTCTCTTTGACCATGTGATACCTTCCACCATATTAAGATACAGTAAGAAGGTCCTTGCCAGATGCCAGCACCTTGATATTGGACTTCTCAGCCACCAGAATTGTAAGCCAATAAATTTCTGTTGATTACAAATTTTCCAGTCTATGGTATTCTGTTATAGCAACACAAATGAACTAAGACAGTCAGCAAAACCCAAGATGAATAAACATAAAATCACACCTAGCCACACAGTAGTCTATCTGATATGTTTGTTCACAGAGTCAAACAGGCAAGGAATAGTGTTTATTGGAGAATGTTGAGAAGGGGTTTATGAATCATATCAAGGTAAAACTGGACAGTTTCTGAGATTTCTATTGAACTGAGATTTTATAATAGTCAGTTAGGGGATGACGGGTGACCTAAAGCTACAAAACAAAGACTACCTAACACGATTCATGAATAACTGTTAAATCTGTACTGATTTTGTCTCCTTTTTTTTCTAACTCATTTTCCAGGTGATTTCTATGAGGATAATCAGAAACCATATCTACTGAGGTTCTTTCAGTTTAATGTAGCTTCTACATTAAACATGTTGCCATGTAGCTACATTAAACATGTACATGTTGCTTACTACTATATTATTTAAAAATAAAGTACTTGACAGTGTTCCATATTATGAGAAACTTTAAAAGGATTGGTTCTAATACAGATCCTTCTTTGCTGAGGATAATTTTTGAGGAAAAATCTTACTAGATATTAATTGGACATATATGGTACAGGAATACTTGAATAAATGGACATTTGCCTAACTTTACAGAGAAATACCCCGTATGCAAAATTGAATATATGGAACATTTGTATCTTGTCTAAAGGCAGGCAAAAAGCAGAATAAAATGTTAGTCACGTACTTTTATCCCTCAACCCAACTAATACCCCAGAAAGGAAAAGGGCAATTCAGAAAACACCAATAACATGCAGAGAAACCTAGGCAATACTGCTTTTAAGAAATAGTTCCTTTACTTTATAGTTTACCCGTAAATGTTCCTCCTCTAACACAGATCAGCTATAAATCTCATCTGCCTTTTAAACTCCCTGATATTATTTGGTCTGTGTAACTGCCAGTAAAGATTCCACAAATACAAAGACAACTGTTCACAGACCAGTGCTTCTGGGCCTACTCCAGAAAGTTTGTTCAATATACTGGAGGTTTCTGCCTGTTTTGAAGCTTGTGGCCTGAAATTACTTTTCTTCCTGGCAGTAATTCTAAGTCCAGCATTATTTTTAACATTAAAAATAACTCCCACACTGCATTACTTGAAATTTCTAAAACAACTGTTTTTGTTTTAAACTCTAATTTTAAAAAATTCATTTCTTAATGAGTAACTTTTAGTTACTGATTAAAATGGTTATTCCACTTAAACTTTGTGGCATGAAAACCTAATGTAGACTCTTTTGTAGAAATTTTTCTTTTGGCTTGGTTGAGGTTATAAACACCAATTCAGGATACCTTATAATTATTCTAAAATCTGGAGGACAATCATTTACAGTAACTCAAGGGTATCTTACAATATTAAAACCAACTTGGAGTTCATATCTATGCCTCTAATAATAAGGACTACAACCAAAACCATCCTCAAGAGACATTTATCCTAATAATTTATTCATCTGGATGTCCTCAGTAATATCTTAACTACCCAAATCTGCTTAACTACATGATTTAGGAGATGTTCTGTGAATCATGAATTAAAAGAAAAAAACAAAACTAGTTACCATGAAAAACTGTATGTTCCAACACAGTTCACAAGCTATTTGAACAAGCCCCTGAATATTTGTGGGTTGTTTTGAAATAGCTAATATGATCACAGATATTATGAGAAATATGCTAATGGATGTATGTATAAACATTAAGCAATGTGTAACTATGGAAAGTTTCCATTGACATCGAATCCTTCTGAATGTGTTGTTATAAATTCTAAAATACACCATCTAAACATCAAACACAATTTTCAAAATGTGTTAACTAGATAAACTCATTTCACCCTCTACCTTTCTATCATATCACAGATAAGAACAAAAAGACAAAGGCTCAGTTGCTTGGGGTCAGAGCACAGGGTGTGCTGTAAGAATAAAAAGGGGAAATTCAGGAGCAGCTAGATCTAGGTCTTACATTTAGAGAGTGGAAAAAAGGAAAAATGCCTCAGTTCTCCACTGTCACTATGAGCTACACCAGTGGTTTCCATTCCTGATAGGCACTCACTCACCTAGGAAATTCAGATTCCTAAGAATGGTAGTCTGAACATGTGTTAATCTCTACATTTTCCAAATCCTATTAAAAATGACAATTAAGAAATAAAAAATGAACAAACTCACAAGAACAAAAAGAATGAGAAAAGCGACAACAGCTGGTAAGAGATGCAGATAAAACTTTGGAAAACAGAACGTGGACAGACAAAAAGTAATGCTTAGGCTAGAGAAGGCAGAAGCCTCAATGTCTGTGGGGTTGTGGATGAGGAATCAATAATAGCAAGCTAATTTGAGCCAAAAATCCTACAAAGGCTCAGGAATTTTAGGTGCCTGTGAAAGTATAGGTGAGGAGAGGGACTAAAAGCAAAGTTTTAAAGTCTGGATAAGAAATGGAGCTTATAATCCCTACCCTTCTACCATGTAATGAGGTGCTACTCCTCTCCAATTCAACAGAAAACGGGAGGTTTCCTCTCTGGAGAAAAGATTCCAGGCACAGTGGGAGCAGGGGTGAAGCACCATAGTGGAAACAGGAGGATTATGTGAAAGTCTACTCTTTGATGCTTCTGCTGTTCAATGCACTATGCTCTGCAATAGAAGGAAAAACAAGGAAGATTTTTAATTGCATCTGTTCCACTAAGCCTACCACAAATTATGGTTCCTTAATCATATTTATCCAATTCCCTTCTGGAAAAAGCTATGGAGATGGTAGAACATCTAATAAATCTCTTTGCTATGAAAGATATTTTCAATTACCTACTAATCGAGTGATGTTTGTTAAAGCAAGTTTTGGCAAACTGTATAATAGCATTCTGTGATGAACTGAGACCCCTTGCAGTTCTGGGGTGAGAAGTGAACATTTTAACTGCGTACCAAAGGAAATATCCAAATTTGGTTAATTCCAGCAACAGAACCCTCCTCATGTTACCACCTCCACAATTATTTTTTTAAGAAAAAGTAATTTAAATCAGATTTGATTGTATACCTACAAAAGAAAATATGTGAGAAAAACAAATTATTACAAATGGAGCTATTCCAGAGTATAAAGATCTGCCCTTGCAATGCTCAAACAGCTTGGATTTTTAAAAATATTGTTAACAACTTTTTATGTTATAAATTCTTTTCTTTTTTTTTTTTTGGTGGCTGCCTGGGGATCCAAACTCTTGATCTTGGTGTTATAACACCATGCTCTAAAACCAACTGAGCTAACCAGCTAGCCCCTTGTTATAAATCATTCAAAGACTTAACAGCTGTCTGGGTCAGAAAGAAATAAGAGAACACCAGATCCATACATAAAACATACCATCGTTATAAACTGGAGAAAGTTACTATAACCACAAAGCATTAACACTGAGTATTATTCCAGTTAATACTCCGTACTATTTGTAAGAGAGAATACTCTTGATAAAATACAACAAACATTAAGTTATTACTTACTCACTGGATGCATTTACCAGTGGAGTAGTGTGTGCCACTGCTCCAAGGACTACCTGACACCATCCCTCCGTACCCAACTTCATTTTGGCATTCACCCCTAGCCATCAGGCCTGTGAGCACCAGAACAAGGTCACGGACCTTCTCCCTCAGTCACATCAGAATGGTCCAATTTGGGTTCTTTATGTTGTCCTTCTGCCACCTTCACAGCAACAGCTCGGCAAATGGCCCCAAGCTTTCTATCCAGAGAGCGAACCCCTGACTCTCTGGTATACCTGTCATCAAAGAAAAATATTTTACTTTTGGCTAAACACCACCTTTAAAAATAGACAGAAATAATGTGATTGAACACAGTAAATTTAAAAGTTTATTACCTTTTCTTAAGTACTAACTTCTCCACACTTAAAACTCATTAAAGTACTGTAATTTTTTAAATATTAAGATGACTTTTCAGCCACAACTATTTCCTTTATATAGATTATCCTGAACAATTACCGTATACCTAAAATGTTTCCTTGGTTCTTCAATTTATGTTGCCAAAGAAAATTTGTCAGCATATAAAACACCACTTACTCCTTGATGATACATTTAAGAGTTTTAAACAAAATTTATCAATATAAGAAAATTATAAATTTATTATTACACTTGAAATATTGTTGAAGGAATCAGAGAAACTGCACTCTTTGTCTAACTAAAGCAAAAAAGAATGAGACAGAAACCTAGTTTCTACTAGAAACTAAGCTAATCACCTCTATTCACTGTATTTTCATTGTGGAGACTTCTAAAGGAGGAAAGTATACTAAGGTGCAAGCATTGTGATTTTATAAAAAGATTCTACATGTGGTTAAGCAGGGCTTAAATTCCATAAGCCATTCCATAAACCATTATGTAGTGCAACCATTTTTGGCCACTCAGCTTTGGATGGATCTGAATGAGCAGCATAAGAACGTAGTTTTATCTAAAAAATTGGATTTGATTAGGCAGTCAGACATATATTCTAGACTTTAGGGAAGCAGATTTTAAAAGTTCTGAGAAAAGAGAGACAAATCTTTTGGCTAAATACTCTAAAATAGAACTCATTTAAATCAAAGGGATAGAAGGATATAAAAATAAAGTCCCCATTATACAACTGCATATAATTCCAATGAGGAAGAAAACAAGGAGGGATCTTTAATATAAACAAGCCAACACATAAAAACAAAAAAAATAAAAACCCAATGTAGCTTCCTAGACAACTATTAGATCAGCTCAGTTTAAAGGGACTGGACAAATAAGATCAAAGGGACTGAGGAAGCTTATGAAGGAATGACATGAACATGAGGAACTGATGCCAGAAAGTTCAGAATGATCTGGAGCTTGCCAAAAATAATGAGAACAACAACAACAAAAATACTTTTTGTGTGTGTTTAGAACAATAATGGGCTAGGTACTAATGCAGATAGTACAGTAGTAACAGCTGACTGAAAAAACAGACATACCAATCCTTATGTGATAAACTGCAAACGTCTACATTTGGATTTTAAAAAATTCAATTCTGTAAGAACAGAATGGGACATACTAAGCTTAGCAGAAATTCATTGAAAAAGGCAAGACAATAATATAAAAAAAGCTAAAAATCTAGAGATACAGCCATAAAATAATATAGTCGGAATAAGAAAAGCATGTCTTCCTGTACCATTAATTGGTTAGGCTACATCTAAGTATTGTGTCCCACTCTGGGTGCTTTCTTCAGAGGACTAACTGAGAAGGGAAAAAGTCTTGAAGCCAGGTCAAAAAGAAAGGTACAGAGAATAGGAATGTTTAGCATGAAGAAGAGAACATTTAGGGGGTGTGGACCTGATAGCACTGTTTTTTAATGTCAGAAGAACTGTACAAGGGAGGAATTATACTTAGATTCCAGGTGCTCCTATAAGGCAACAAGTAGAAGATCATAGGAAAGAATACAGGGGTACTTCAAAAAGTTTGTGGAAAATAAAATTAAACATAATATGAATCTTTCCATGAACTTTTTGAAGACCCCTCATGTCTTTATAACAATTAGAGTTACTTACCAAGAGGTAGTTAGCAATAAACATCCTAGGACTGGAAGTACTCAAGTATGCTAGTTACAGTTCAGAGGAAAGTAAAACTAGAACATTAAGGGTCTAAGATTATGACACACTCCAAAAGATGAAACCTCAAATATTGGTACCCTATGTCCTAAGTTTGGTTAACTCACTAAATATCCAAAACTTGCCTGGAGCAGCATATACTTATGCTGTTTTTAAAAACAGTATTAAAACTAATAAACTGCTCAGAGAGGTTTCCTAACATCCACAGTTTTTAAGATCTGTGCTTTGAGCTAATAATTATATAAAAAAGAAATAGTTCTCCAGGCAACAGCTGGGAAATACAAAACAAAGAATGATTACTCTTCAGAATCATTATTATTCAGATTCAGATAAGCTATGGATTCCTGTCTATCACTTATATTTTATGGATGAGGAAGCTATCAAAAAGGTTGAACAACTTGCTGAAAGTTACCCAAAGGCATCATGGGTGTTATCTGGAGTAATGAATTACTGGAAGACTTTGGCCTGTCTATCACTTATATTTTATGGATGAGGAAGCTATCAAAAAGGCTGAACAACTTGTTGAAAGTTACCCAAAGGCATCATGGGTGTTATCTGGAGTAATGAATTACTGGAAGACTTTGGCATATAAATCATCTAATTTATTTCTCCTAGCATTATCCACACAGTGAATCACAAAACACATTAAGAAAAGGAACTCCCAGGTCAGATTTAATCTTACTGTTTTGTATATAAATTTAAATAGGCCCATAAGAAGGCTGACATAGATCACAAGGCAGTCTGACTGGTCAAATACTAACTCAAAGTTCAAAATGGACTTCACATCTCTTGAAAAATAATAGTTACTAGAAAAAGGCTGCATCAGGAGTGCCTGCAAGCCTGACACCATGTGCTGGATGATGCAACAGATCTGTAATATGGAGCCAGGAAAACAGTAAGAGGCTACAGTAGATATAAATTCTCAACAGGGTATATTTTCCGTTCAAACAATCTATAAATTAGACTGAGCAACACTCTGCTCAGATAATCTATACACTGCTTGTCACAGGCATAAGCACTAAGTAACAAACTTGGAAAGTTACCTTCTCTACTATTCCAATAATAATTCTGAATATCAAAACTCCAAGGATTTTAAAATCTCTCAGTCAAAGAGAAGAGAATCTTAATAACTTAAAACACATGTCTGCGAGTAGCATCTCACCTCATTCTCTTCTTGTTGAAGAGAATTCAACAACTTTCATGGTCCCGGGCACAAAAAGTGTTTGTATTTTCCATGTGTTTGGTTCTTAATTTATCAAATTGATCCCTTATATTGCTATTGTGGCAAAGTAGAAATGCTGGCTCAGCTAAGGTGCTTATTATGAAGATAGATTTAAAAGCTTTCTCTATGAATTTCTGCCCAATATAGAGCCCTGTGTAAATCAATAGCTATGGCAACGCTTGCTGGGAAGTTGTTGGAGAAAGAAATGGAAGCTATGGGATGACAGTAAAATAATCTCCTTTTCAGACTCAAATATTAATGAAGCCTCAGGATGGCTGACTAACCTGGTGATGATGTCAAGAGTAGTAACCTGAGGGATCTGAATCTGATGAGGAGTCAGCCCATGTTGTTCCAGTTGCTTTGGGATCAAGTGCCTATGGGCAATCTCTATCTTTTCCTCTTGTGTATACCCTGGAAAAGAAGTGTTTTGTTTTGTAATTCACGTGGCTCCCACAATGCCATGCTTTTTTAAAGAATCAAATGCAGATTCAATGGATCTTGGATTTAGAATGAATTTAAACATTACTTCAACTGAGACTATAATCAAAATAATGCATTCTAAATCAACAATTGTTAAACTATCCAACTTTTTCACAAACAAAACAAGCATTTGCTAAGCATAGTGTCTGAAAGTCTTTTGATTAAATAATATATTTCTCAAAGAAGAGAAAAAATATCTGTTAAACCTTAGAGAGAATTATCTCCTTATCTTCAAATGCTCTGAAATTTTAAATAGGAAAATAAATGTATCCCTTTTCTTTGGAAGAATTTGATTCATACTTAAAAAAACTTATATACACACACACACTTCTTCAATTAAATAAGCACTGGGTTCCAAGGTAAGGGCTCCAAAGAACTATTTCCAGAACTATGACTATAAATTTTAGCAACAAGACAAGACAAAAACTAGGATGTCCCTATAAACACCCTCCACAACATGTTGGAATATATAGAGAAAATTACTATATTTGAAAGGCTTTATATGCTTATTTAATAGCCTCAATGAATGTAGATTTACTTTGTCTTTAAATTCTGTAAGATAAAATTTCACCTCAATTAATGCCCCCTTTCTGTTTAACAAGCAAAAATTTTAAAAAATGAATTGATATGATATCTTTTGAATAGAAAGGTTAAAAAACATCAGAAAAGCTGGAAGACAGGATGACCAAATCTGTCAAAGGAAGAAGGTGGCATCATACGTCCACCTCTGCAACGGTCACCCTGATTATTTCATTTCACATTAGTGTGTCTTATATAGATTTTCTGCCTTAATTTGGAGTTTCCAGGTAATTGGGTCTCATTAGTTATTTATTTTAGTCTTATAAATACACAGAGGCAACTTTTTACATCACCATATTTAAGAACTGAATATAGAAACCTGCAGGTTTTCATTTTAACAAATACCCACTAATATTTGATCTCTTCGAGGGAAAAATAGTTGAGCAATTAAAATAAGATGAAAATGCTAGAATTTATTTAGTGTTAGTAACTAAAAGACTTTATCTGCACATTCCAGTGAAGAAGACATGGTAAAGAAAAAAAAAAAAAAATGTAGGGCTGGCCCATGGCTCACTCGGGAGAGTGTGGTGCTGATAACACCAAGGCCACGGGTTCGGATCCCATATAGAGATGGCCGGTTAGCTCACTTGGGAGAGCGTGGTGCTGACACCAAGTCAAGGGTTAAGATCCCCTCACCAGTCATCTTTAAAAAAAAAAAAAATGTAAATACTCAACAGATCCAACTAAAAAGAGGAATTTAAAAGTACTGTGCCCTAAAATAAGGCCAGATTTAATAAGGGGGAAGTTCGGTTACTCTTCAGGAACCACCTCTTATTGAGAGTGAATGCTTACACAACACTTACCCAGAGAGATGGTAAAGACTTCAAAATCTGATTGATAGGAAACTAAATTGATCATGTGATGATCTATATTTGGTTTTTAGACACTTACTTTGAAGAAATAAATTATTTTTATCTCTAATTTTAGAAACTGCTTCAAAGAAGAAAGTTTTGTTTTCCATAAAAAGCAATCATTCTTTAATGCTAAATTAAATCTGAAATTGTCGTCAACACATACTCTTGACGTCTTACAGAACATATACATGCTTTTATCTGCCATGGTTAAAACAAATGAATTTTACTGTTCCAGACTTTTGAGTGTATATAAAAGCTGGTTTATACACCTTACTCAGAACTTTTGAAGATTCTATGTTGGCAAATGAACTTCTTTACTTAAAACTCTACAGTATGACCAATTTTAAAGGGTCATGCTCAGAAAGGCAAGATATATCAAATAATGATTTTACTTATGAATTGAGTACCTGGAACTTGAATGATCTCCATTCTGTCCAACAAGGCAGGTGGAATAGTAGCAGTGGTGTTGGCAGTAGCTATAAAAAGAACTTGGGAAAGGTCAAAGGCCACATTTAGGTAATGATCTGTGAAGTTATGGTTTTGTTCAGGATCCAACACCTAGGGGAGAACAATGAACACTTAAAAAAATTGAGTAGTTCCAATAGAAAGCTGTATAAATTTAAAAACACCTGATGTATTAGTAAGGTTGATATTTCTGCTCAATATAGTTAGTTGGGAAACATAGGGAAAACACTACAACCTGAGCATCATTCTTTGCATTCCCCACTTTCTAAATACTTTTTTTTCAAATGAAACATGTTCAATGTCAAAATTTCTGAAAATACATAAAGAACAAAGAAGGAAAAATTACACTCAAAAGCTTTGTTCTTAAATCTATTTATTAATGACTCATTGAGTGGCCATGATAACTGGTTCCTGCAGAACCAGTTTTCCTCTTGGTAACACACTTTTTTTTTTGGTGGCTGGCTAGTGTGGGGATCTGAACCCTTGACCCTGGTGTCACACTCTACCTTAACTGCTATAGGAATATAAAGTAAATATGTAGAATGTTCTAAAACTCTTAGATAACAGGTAAAATAACAATCAGTATATTCCTCCTCAAACATTAGCAGGAAGTCTGGTATAAATTCTTTAACTAAAAGGTGAATTCTAAATAAGAGTAAACTAGCAAAACTTATTATGCTACTATATTCTGATACAGCACAGTGAAAAATTCACTTATTTTTTTTACTTGACCTTGGTGTTATCAGCGCAATGCTCTAACCAAGTGAGCTAACCAGCTAGCCTCGAAAATTCACTTTTTAAAAATGCCTTAAAGCAAAACCTTTCTGCTTATAACAAGCAAAACATCAATAGGTCTTAAAAATATTTTAACTGAATATATTAGCTAATGTACCAACTAAATTATTAAAACAAGCAACTGTGTATTAAAGAGACTATATCTTCTTTAGTTTGCTCCTCAAATGCTTTAACTAGCAGGCACTCATTGCTAAGAGACCTACATAGGTCTTTAAATAAGGAACCAAGTGCCTTCCACATGTTTTAAACCTTAAACATATTATTACTTTCACTTACACCAGATTATTATAAATAGGGTTGATATACATATTCAAAAACTGTCATCTTTAGGTGTGACAGTTATGGTTATGGTCTTTTAAAAGTCTATCCTTTTAGGAATAGATACTGAAACATTTATGAAAAGATACGATGTTTTGGGCCGGCCCGTGGCTCACTCGGGAGAGTGCGGTGCTGATAACACCAAGTCAAGGGTTAAGATCCCCTTACCGGTCATCTTTTTAAAAAAAAAAAAAAAAAAAAAAAAAAAGATACGATGTTTACAGGAAGGTGAACAAGAACACATCCATGTGCCAGGAGGATAGCACACCCCAACCTGACAGGGACGGGAGCTACTGTGCTCGCGACCCTTCCAGACCTCAACCCCCCTCCTCTTCCACATGAAGAGATGTATTTGGCTGTTCATTTGTATCCTTTAAAATATCCTTTATAATAAACGAGTAAACGTAAGTACATTGCTTCCCGGAGCTGCCCTAGCAAATTAATCAAACCTGAGAAGGGGACTGTGGAAACCCCAATTTATAACCAGTAAGCCCAGACTTGAGACTGGTGTCTGAAGTGGGGGGGTAGTCTTGTGGGACTGAACTCTCAACCTGTGGGATCTGACAGTGTCAGATCACTGCCCCCAGACAGTGTCAGAATTGAATTGAATTAGAGGACACACAGCTGGTGTCTACTGCTGAAGGACTGCATGCTTGGTGTGTAGGGAAAAAGCCCAACACATCTGGTGTCAGAAGTACTCTGTGTTGTGACAGTATAGCAGGAAGAACTGAGTTTGTTTTTCCTCTATACCATCAACTATAGAAATTAAATCAGTGACAATGCAAAACTCGAGGAAAATGTCCAGGATACAGAAGAAAAAGACATGTGGGGGATAGATATAGAAAAAATAAAAAGATTAAATTAATAGCTAGTTGACATTTCTAAAGGAGAGGTCTCAACAAATTAATATAGGGAATAATTAAAGAAATAATCCAAGAAAATATTCTAGAAGACCTGACACTACAGATAAAAAGGTTTAGACTCTTCCTGTGCAATAAAAAGTGATGACATGTTATTAGAATAACACCTACAGAATTTTCATGCAATAATCTGAGGAGCATTTATTCAAGGAAAACAGCTTAATCTAGATAAATAGAGCTAGCTTTGTGATATATATATATATTTTTTTGTCTTTTTCCGTGTCCGGCAACGGATCGCAACCCTCGGTGCTGCTCCCGCGCCTCGCTCAGCCAGTGAGCGGGAACCGGTCTGTATGTGGGATCACTTGTTCCTGATGTAGCTATGTTTATTTCATGGCATCGATTGCTATGCCCTACCTCATAAAGAAAACCATAGCTCCCAAACGGCGCACTGTAGCAGTGCGCCACCGGGCCGGCCCTGAGAAGGATGTCTTGACAAATAGAGAATATCAACAAAAAGACAGAAATTATAGAATAAAAGCAAATATAAATTTTGGAGTTGGAAAATACGGTAACGTGTTAAACATTAATTTCAGCTGGCAGAAGAATCTGCGAACTTGAAGACTGCTCAACTGAGATTATCCAGTCTGAAGAACAGAAATACAAAGATAATTAACAGCACTTCAGAGACCTAAGGGCACCATAAAGATTACCAACATGCTGTAATGGGAGTCCCAGGAGAGAAAAAAGAGAGCAGGTCTTAAAGAAAATTTGAAGAAATAATGGCCAAATACTTCTTCTTCTTCTTTTTCTTTTTTTTTTGGATGACAGGTAAGGGGATCTTAACCCTTGACTTGATGTTGTCAGCACCATGCTCTCCCAAGTGAGTTAACTGGCCATCCCTATATAGGGATCTGAACCCATGGCCTTGGTGTTATCAGCACCCAGTAGCCCTGAAAACCAGCAACCTCATAAACACAGTAGCTATGATAACCAGTAGCCTAGCAACCACCTTAGGGGGCAAAATAGGATTATATCTCCCCAAAAGCCCCATCCTCAGAGAACTGTTACTATTTGACTTGTCTGGCGGTTCCTTGGAAAAGCTCCATGTCTCTATTTTACCTGACACAGAGAACACTGTATAAACATCTCTATCCTCAGAACATTTGTCAAAAACAGTCAGTGGCAAGTGTTAACATTGCAGCTGCTTGAGACAGCAATACCAGTTGGGACTAACAAGAGGCTAACCCAAAAACTTAAAAAGAAAAACTGGGGAATGAGATATTCATGAGGGGCATTGAAAAGCTATGAAGGCTGTGTGAATGTGCAGGGCTCTAAGCATGACCAGAAAAGACCTGAGAAGGACTCAGAAGCTCATCTCTGGCAGACACTGAGGCTCTGCAAAAGCAGGAAGTGAAGGCTAAGGCAGAGTTGTAAACTATCTGCCCATGTGTTAAAGGCACGCCTCAACATACACACGCAGAGCTCCTTGGCAAAGAGTGGTAGAGTTATTGTTTCAGGGCCTTAAGGAAAAGTCTGTCTAATCATTAGCTGACCACACAACAAAAAGTGCAAATTTAGTGGCCACACATTTACAAAGAACATAGACTTTACAGAATGAAGCCAGGAAAGTCATTGAACAAATGGCTACAACAGAAACAATGGCATAAAAAAACAACACACTCTTGTGGGTGGGAGAATATGAGCATATTATTTAAATATAATTATAATACTTTAAATGTTCATTTTCAACAAAAAAACTACGAGGCACCTAAAAGACATACAAAAGTATGGCCTAAACACATTTAAAAATAGCAGTCAATGGAGACTATCCCTGAGGAAGACCAGATAGATGTTAAACTTTTTAAACAAAGATTTTAAATCGGCTATTATAAATATGCTCAAAAACCTAATGCTACAACATGGATAAACCTTGAGGACACTATGAGAAGCAAAATGAGACAGTTATGAAAAGGCAAATACTGTATGACTCCACTTACAGGAGGTACCCAGAGCAGCCAAACATGAAGAAACACAAAAGAAAATGGTAGTTGCCAGGGGTTAGGGAGAGGGAAATAGGGAACTGCTGTTTAATGGGTATATAGTTTCAGTTCTGCATGATGAAAAAGTTCTGGAGAATACATTTAACATTACTAAACCGTACACTTAAAAATAGAAAAGATGGAAATGTTTATGTTATATGTATTTTACCACAATTAAAAAAAAAAACCCAAAGGAAATCATGTCTAAAGAATTACAGAAAAATATGAGAAGGATGTCTTTTTTTTTTTTTTTTTTTTTCCCCCTTTTTGTCTTTTTTCGTGTC
>NW_007728396.1:114462-116170 GCF_000696425.1 Galeopterus variegatus
TCTTTCATTAGGTGCAAGGGATCCTCCATAAGATTAACAACTCACTCTGCACTAGAAACCACAGAGACCAGAAAGCAGTGAGAGAACATATGGAAAGTGCTGAAAGAAAAAGACTGTTAGCCAAGAATTCTATATCCAACAAAACTATACTTCAAAAATGAAGGAGAAATTAAGACATTCTCAGATTACAAAATCTGAAAGAATACTAAAGGCTGAAGTGAAAGGACACTAGATAGTATCCACACTAAGAAATGAATAAGACATAGCTATTTTGCTAAGTACATACAACAGAGACATTTTAGATTTAAAGTCATTCATAGTTGAAAGTGAAAGGATGGTATAAGATATACCAAGAAAATAGTAAAGAAAAAAGAGCTAGCAAGAGTGGCTAATTATTATTAGTAAAATATATAAGACAAAAATTGTTACTAGAGACAAGGAAGGACATTGTAGAATGGTGAAATAATCAATCCATCAGAAAGGCATAACAAATCTAAACATATCTGCACCTGACAACAGTGCTCCAAAATACATGAAAGCAAACACTGAGAGAATTAAAGGGAGACAGACAACTCAACAATAAGAGCTGTTGACTTCAATACCTCACTTTCATTCACAGTTAAAACTAGGCTAGAGATCTACAAAGAAATAGAAGACTTGAATAATGCTATAAACCAATTAGACATAGCAGACATGTACAGAACAATCTACCCAGCAACAGAAGCAGTATACATATTTTCTCAAATGCACATAGAACATTCTTTAGATAGACTACAAGTGAAGTCATAAAACAAACATCTAAATTTCAAAGGATTGAAATCATACATAGTACAATCTCCAACAACAATGGGATAAAAAAATAAAAATGAATAACAAAAAAATTCTGGAACTCATAAGAACATGAAAATTAAACCCTAAATAATCAAAGTGTCAGAAAGAAATCACAAGGGAAGTTGTAAAATACTTTAAAATTAATAAAAACAAAAATATAACTTACTGAAATTCGTGGGAATACAGCTAAAGCAGTGGTTACAAGGACATTTATAGCTGTAAATGTATATATAAAGGAGATTTCAAATCAATAACCTAAACTTACACCTGAAGAAAGTAGAAAAACAAGAGAAAAATATACCCAAAGCAAGTGGAAGGAAGGATATAATAAAATTAGAAGGAAATAAATGAAACAATGAAGAGAAAAACACTTGAGAAAGATCAGTAAGTCAAAATTTGATTCTTTGAAGAGATTGAAAAAACTGTCAAACATCTGGGTAGACTAAGGAAAAGAATTAAATTACCAAAATCAGGGATGACACAGGGCACATTACACCAAACTTACAAAAAGAAAAAAGGTGTAAGTATATACTATAAACAACTGTATACCAACAAATAAGATAACCTAAATGAAATGGACAAATTTCCAGAAAGATACAAACTACTGAAACTAATTCAAGAAGAAAAAGAAAATCTGAACAGACTGCCATTTCTACTCAACATTATACTGGAGTAGAGTTCTAGCTAGGGAAAGTAAGGGAGGGGGTTGGAAAGAGAGAGAGAAACATGGGGGGGCGGGGAAGGAAAGAGGGGGAGAGGAGAAAAGAGGGTGGGAGGGAAGACACCCAGATTGGGAAAAAGAAGTAAAATGCATCTCTATTTGTATATTACATCATCTTGTACAGGGAAAATCCTAAGGAATTCACATTAAAAAAAA
>NW_007728396.1:117370-121721 GCF_000696425.1 Galeopterus variegatus
GAATATGAAAGTTGAAGACAGTTTCTGATAATGATACATGATGTAAAAAAACAAAATCAATTAACCAAGTAATGAGATATGAATGGGGTGGAAGAGTACTGTGGATTAAATGATTGTGTCATTTCATCAACGGAGGGACAACAGATCCTATTTCATTCATGATGTTGACAATCCAAGAAATAGAGATGTAAATGAGATTTTTTTTTAACTCACAAGTAGTATAAAAAACAGGATATATATCTTCCAAACTAACAAATTGTCCATACAGTTAATGCCATAACTCAAAGGAAATAACTAGGACCCTACAAGGGGACAGCAAACAACCAAACCACAAGATAACAAATGTCCAAACATACCAGTTAGAACAATAATTTAAAAAACTGTACTAAATACCAAAGACTTCTAGGTAGGGTCAAAAAGTAATTTGACCAAAAGGTGTTTGTAGAAAAATACTGATAAAACAGAATGATATAGGAAGGTCAAAAATCAAAAGACAGAAAAAGCTATGCCTGGAATATAACAAAAAGAAAGGAAGAATGGTAAAGTAGTATCAACCCAACTAGAAGCCAAGGTAAAAACATTGAACAGAACCAAGAAAATGGTTGTGCCTAGATAGCAGGAAATATCCACAATGATGACATAAAAAATAAGTACTATTTTAGAAATTACAGTGAAACTTCCAGGAAAAAAACATAGTGGGCAAGTTGAATATATTTTGCATATCTCAATCTATGTGCAGGAAAAAAAATAAAGATATAAACCAAGAGAAGAGCATTATTATAATACATAATAACACTTGCTATAATATTGTTATTCTCTAAGTATATGTATATATAAATACATATATACACATTTACATATTGAAGTCAGCATGGTACAAATAAACTGTCTTTCTTTGAATCTATGAAATATTTATAAAAATGGATCCTCAAAAAACCCCAAAATTGATTAACTATTTAAGTAGCATTTTTAGATAATACATTAAACATTGAAATTACAACAAAAATGTAAGTATTTAGAAATTTAAAACAACACTCTTCTAAACTCTCAAACTCTTCTCTGGAGATACTGACTGTTCCAAAATATAAAATCTATAGATCTAAAGATCCTGACATTTGGGGGCAGCCTCCCACCCCCACCACTTATCACCATATAATGAAGTCAAGCCTTCCATGTATACACAAAGCTTTTGATAATGTTAATATCACACATTACATGAAAGTACTTCAAAAAGTTTGTGGAAAATCAAATTAGAAGATAATACAGAGCTGGCTAGTTAGCTCAGTTGGTTAGAGTGTGGTATTAATAACACCAAGATCAAGAGTTTGGATCCCCTTACCAGCCAGCTGCCAAAATAAATAAATAAATAATACAAATCTTTCCATGAACTTTTTGAAGCATCCTCATATATATAAAGGGACAACCAAGAATCATCAAACACTGGAGGAAAGCCCTAAAGATAGGAACCAGAAAAAAGGGGGGGAGGGGCGGTTTACACAGAGTAAGCTATGAGAATTAACAAATGAGGTTGGCAGGATTGTAGGAAATAGGTCGATAAGTACAAATGGTACTTTCTTTTATACTGCCAACAATCAGAAATTGAAATTAAAAATATCATGAAGAAATATGACACACGTAAGGATGAATCTGACAAAGTGCAACACCTCTACAAAAAAAATAAAACAATGCTGAGAAAAAGTAAGAACAAATAAACGGAGATACACCATGTTCATGGTTCATGGATGAAATGACACAATGTTTTTAAAATGACAATTCTTCCCAAATGATCTAGAGATTCAATAAAATGCCAGTCAAACTCCCAGCAGAATCCCAACAGACTGTTTTATAGCAATTGACAAGAAACTTCTAAAATTTACATGGAAATGGACATTGTAACCTAGAACCTAGAGTAGTCAAAAACAATTCTGGACAATAAAACCAAAGTTGGAGAACTAACACAATACAATATTAAGACCTAGTATAAAGCAACAGTATCAGCTCTGTGTGGTACTGGTGTAAAGACAAACATATAGATCAACGGAACAGTATAGAGAACTCAGAAATATAAAATATACTCACACAATCTATTTACATGATGAAGATGTTCAAGGCAAGTCATGGGGAAAGGATACTTCCCAATGAGTAGCATTGGAACAACTGATTATCCAAAAAAACAAAAAGAAAAAAGAAAAGAAGGGAAGGAAGAAAGGAAGGAAAGAGGGAAGGTAGAAAGAAAGGAAGAGAAACTTGACCCTTATTACACATAATATACAAAAAAAAAAATTCACTCAGCATGGATCACAGACCCCAATGTCAGAGCTAAAAATATAAAACTTCTAGAAGAAAATGTACAAGAAAATCTGTGATATTAGTTTAGCAAGATTTCTTAATTACAACACAAAAAGTAGAAACCATAAAGGAAAAAAAAAATCAATAAATTAGACTTCATAAAAAAAACTTGGTCTTCAAAAAACACTATTGCTAAAACAAAAAGGCAAGTCAGATATTTGGAGAAAATATCTGCAAAATGTATGTCTGACAAAGGAAATGAATCTAGAACACGTAAAGAATTCTTACAATTCAATAATAAAAAGACAACTCAATTAAAACATGGGCAAAAGAGTTTTTTATATAGATATTTCATCAAAAGAGATATGGGATAGCAAATAATCACATGCAAAGATGCTCAACACATCATTAATCATTAGGGAAATACAAATTAAAACCACAATGGAGGAAAAAAACCCACAATGATAATATGACACACCTACTAGAATGACTACAATTACAAAACTGTATCAAATACTGACGAAGATGTGAAACAACTGCAACTCTTACACACTGCTAATGAAAACGGAAAATGATACAACCACTTTGAAAAACAATTTGGCAGTTTCTAAAAAGTTTAAACATATACCACATACTGTATATGACCAAACCATTCCACTCTGAGGCACTGATGAAAGAAAAATAAAGTATATGTCTATACAAAGGATGTTCATGGCAGCCTTATCTTTAATAGCCAAAAACTTGAAAAATCCAAATGTCTATAAAATATGAATGAATATACTAATTGTGATATTTCTAAATAGTGGAATACTACTCAGAAATAAAAAGGAGCAAGTTACTGATATACACAAAATGGAAGAATCTTTATGTAAAACAAAAAAAATTATGCCAAGTAAAAGAAGCTAGATAAAAAATGAACATATTATCAATGATTTCATTTATATAAAATTCTAGAAAATGTACATCATCTATAGTGACAGAAAACAGATCACTATTTGCCTAGGGATAGGAAGGAGAGATTACAAATGAGCATGTGGATAATTCTGAGGTAACAGGTAAGTTCATTATTTTAACTTCATTTTTGGATTGTTCATTCCAAGTGTATAGAAATATAATTGACTTTTGCATATTGATCTTTTATCCTGCAACCTTGCTTTTTTTTTTAGCTCTATGTTTTAGTAGATACCTTAGAATTTTCTAGATACAAGACCATGTCATATGCAAATAGACATATTTTTACTTCTTTATTTCCTCTCTTGTAGTGGATTGAATATGTCCCCCCAAAACTCACTGAAGCTTGAATTGTGTGCTTCAAGTTTTATGTATTAGAAACTTGGCCCCCACTGTGATTGTGAAGAAGGTGCAAAATCCTATTACAGTAATTGAAAGGTGGAGCTTTGAAGAGGTGATTAGATTGTAGGACCATGTCATAGTGAATAGGTTAAAAATGGTGGTCAGGGGCGTGGTTCTAAGGGCTTTAAAAGAAAAGAGAGGAGAGTCTGTCTTTCTCTCTGCTTCTGCCATCTCACAATGTGATACCCTGTGTCACTGAAAGCCACCACCAAGACCTTCACCAGAAGTGTTCCCTGGACTTTGGACTTCCCAGCCTCAGAAACTGTAAGCAATAAATTTCATATTCTTTATAAAATGCCCAGTTCTGTGTATTTTGTTATAAGTAACAGAAACGGACTAATACATCTCTGTATTCCTTTTATTTCTTTTTCTTGCTAAGTACCCTGGTTAAAACCTCCAGTACAATGCTAAATAGAACCAGCAAGAGCAATATCCTTCTCTTGTTCTTGATCTTAGGGGAAAAGTATTCAGTCTCTTGCCATTAAGTATGATGTTTGCTGTGGGTTTTTTGGAGACACCCTTTATCAGGTTGACTAAGTTAGCTTCTGTTGCTAGTTTGTTGGGTGGGTGTTTTTTTGGGGGGGAGTGAGGGGCAGCATGGGGTGGGATGGCAGTTGGCCTTGTTCAAACCCTTGACCTTGGTGTTACCAACACCACACTCTAACCAATTGAGCTAACCCACTAGCCCACTGAGTGTTTTTTTTTTTTT
>NW_007728396.1:122976-144995 GCF_000696425.1 Galeopterus variegatus
CAACACCACACTCTAACCAATTGAGCTAACCCACTAGCCCACTGAGTGTTTTTTTTTTTTTTTTAATCACAAAAGATGTTGGATTTTATTAAATGCTTTTTCTGCATCTATTGACATGATCAGGTAGTTTTTGCTTTTTAAACCAGTTAAGAAAAGAAAGAAGAAATATGCATTTACACTGTTTTTTATAATTACATAAGTACCTTCACTTATGGGTTTGTTTTTTTTTTTTTTTTTTGATGTAGTTCTGAGTTACTGAGGTCACTCAATTTCAACATGAAAAATTTCCTTTTGTGTTTCCTGTAAGGTGAGTCTGCTAACAATGAATTCTTTCAGTTTTCATTTATCTCGGAATGTCTTTATTTCACCTCCATGTTTCAAATATGGTTTTTCTGAATATAAGATTCTTAGTTAACAGATTTTTTTCCCCCATTTTTTGACTCTCTTAAAAGGATTTTTATTTTGGGCCGGCCCCATGGTGCACTCTGGAGAGTGTGGCGCTGGCAGCGCAGCAGCGCTCCCGCCACAGGTTTGGATCCTATATAGGGATGACCGGTGTGCTCACTGGCTGAGTGCGGTGCGGGTGACACCAAGCCAAGGGTTGCGATCCCCTTACCAGTCACAAAAAAAAAAAAGAATTTTTATTTTAATTGTAAATTAAACATTAGTTGTATGTATTTATGGTGTATAAAGTGATGTTATGATTTATAAATACAATGTAGAATAATTAAATCAAACTAATTAACAAATCCATCACCTCAGACTTTTTTCTTTTAGCACTGTGAATATGTTATCCACTTCCTTCTATCTTCCACTGTTTCTAATGAGAAGACAGCTGTTAATCTATTGGGGTTCCCTTCTATATGACAAATTGTTTTTCTCTTACTGCTTTCAAAGTTTTCTCTGTCTTTCAGCATTATTACTATGATGTGTCTGTATTTTTCTTTATGCTTATTCTACATGAAATTCATTGAGCTTAGAAGTGTAAATTTATGTTTTCTATCAAATTTGGGAAGTGTTCGGCATTATTTCTTCAAATATTTTTTCTGTTCATTTCTCTCTCTCCTTGTCCAATTACCCATATGTTTATGTACTTAATGGTATCCTACATTTCCCTGATGCTGTCCATTTTTTTTTCTGTTCTTCAGATTGCATAATCTCTATCACTCTATCTTCAAGTCCACTGATTCTTTCTTCTCCCTGTTCAAATCTACTGCTGATCCTCTCCAGTAAATTTTTCGTATCAAAAGTGATACTTCAGGCCGGCCCGGTGGCGCACTGGAGAGTGCGCCGCTTGGGAGCGCAGTGGCGCTCCCGCCAAGGGTTCGGATCCCATGTGGAGACTGGTTCCCGCTCACTGGCTGAGTGCTTACATCCCACTGTGAACACTCATCTCCACTGGTTTTTTTGTTTATTCTTTTGGCAGCTGGCTGGTACAGGGTCCATCTGTTAATTAAACCGCCCAAAGCTGAGAATACATTCTGTTGAACATTCAAATTTTTTCATTTATTTTTAGTGAAAGAGAATCATCAATATAAAGGGGGTTACTCTATAATTTTTTGAATATTGTCTACATGGATACATAATTTTTTAAATACTAATAAAATATTTCCCTAATGTATTAGTCTGTTTCTGTTGCTTATAACAAAATACTTGAAACTAGGTGATTTAAAAAGAAAATGAAATTTATTGCTTACAGTTTCTGAGGCTGGGAAGTCCAA
The DNA here is from genome assembly GCF_000696425.1 of Galeopterus variegatus. Classification (NCBI taxonomy): domain Eukaryota; kingdom Metazoa; phylum Chordata; class Mammalia; order Dermoptera; family Cynocephalidae; genus Galeopterus; species Galeopterus variegatus. Next base: position 124,698 of record NW_007728396.1, read on the forward strand.
AGTCCATCTGGTGGTGGCGACAGTGACCCAGGGGTCTCACATGACAAGATGGTGGAAGCAAAGAGAGCAGAGAGAGAAAGACAAACTCTCCTCTCTCTTCTTTCAAAACCCTCGGAACCATGCCCCTGACCACCATTTTTAACCCATTCATTATGGTGTAGTCCTACAATCTAATCACCTCTTTAAGGCTCCATCTTTCAATTACCATAATAGGATTTCCCACCCTTTTAACAGTTACAGTGGGGGCCAAGTTGGGGCCAGCCCGTGGCTCACTCGGGAGAGTGCGGTGCTGATAACACCAAGGCCATGGGTTCGGACCCCATATAGGGATGGCCGGTTAGCTCACTGGGTGAGTGTAGTGCTGATAACACCAAGTCAAGGGTTAAGATCCCCTTACTGGTCATCTTTAAAAAAAAAAAAAAAAAAACCAGTGGGGGCCAAGTTTCTAACACATGAAACTTGGACACAATTCAAGCTTCAGGGAGTTTTGGGGGGACATAATTCAATCCACTACACCTAAAGAAACAAAATATTTCAAAGAGGGCTTGGTCTTGAAAACTAGGAATATACAGCAAAAACCCAACCCATAATTATTTCTCAATTTACTATTAGAATTACTATTTCTCACTTTATTTTAAAATTTACTATCTATATTTCTCTTGGGTGCTTTTCTTTTTCTTTTCTTCTTTTGCTAGGGAAACTATTGGTAGATCCTTATAGAGAAAGATGGCAAAGGCCAGGAATTGGGGCAAATGTTTATCCAATAATTCCCTGACACAGCATCCTTGAGGATGGTAGGAAAGAGGGAATAAAAGCCTTGGAGATTAACTAGTCTCAGATTCATAACAATATTCCCCCACCCCACTCCAAGGTTTTCAAGTAAATTTAATCACAGAATCTAATCAACACCAAACTCTAGTAATAGAACTGTTAATAGGGTGAAATGTGAAATAATAAATTTGGTTGGGAATATAGCTAAGGGATAGAGGGCAGTAGATAGCCAGGTGGGAGTGGGGGGATAGGAAGAGTAGTAAAAGAAAAGAAGACAGAAAATGGGGAATGATATAAAAAGAAAAGAAGAAGACTAACGAAGATATTAAGACACTTTCGTCTAATTTGCTAGTATGCCTTGGCCACTGGCAATAGGGTGTGACAGCTAGCTAGCACAGAGAAGTAATAATTAGCAGGTCTTGGTTTCCCTAATTTAGTTTAGTTTGATCATTTGATCACCATCTTCCCCATAATTTGAGATGGTGTGGAGAGAAAGGAAGAGAAAAAAAAAAGAGTATGTATCTTCATCTACACTTCTACATATCAGTATTTAAGGCATTTATTTTCTCTGCTTGATTTTTGTAATTTATATTGTAAATATAGCATGTAGTACAAAGAAAAATTAAGATAATATCCTGAGCCTCAAGTTTTCCATCTATATAAGGATGGAGCTAGATTAGATGATTTCTAAATCCTTTTCCTCTAACATTTTTTGACAATAGTTGTACAGCTAAGATTAGAGGATCATGTCTGTTGTATCTAAGTAATAAATATACTACTTGATCTAATTACAAACTGGATCTAATTCTAATTAAGATCATCAGTTTTAAAGAAAGAAGTTTACTGCACTTTAATGCCTTCTCTATTTGGGGGGAAGATATATGTTATTTAAAACTGTAAATATTACTGCCTATATATAAAATTGGTAAAGTATCCACACATTTTATTTGCCCATTCACACAAAAATGTATTTTGGAAATGCACTTATATTTTTAAAAGTCTGAATATGCATCAATTATAAACATGATAAAACCTAGGTAATAAAATAATTCTGTAATTTTCTTTTGAGCCTATTAATTACATAAAAGCACTTTCCTTGTATCTAACATTTTAATGCTACTCAATAACAAACTTGGCCAAATTCTACTGTCTACAACCATTGGTTTATCAAGTAGTTGGACCTAGTTTTATGTTCTTCCAGTAAATTTTCAAAAGAAGCTATCTAAATTGTGAAAATTCCTTTTCTGGACAACAGTAACTGAAAATACATTCGATTTTACATAAGCAATAATTCCATAAAAGCTCAAACAAATGAGCATATCCTTCATGAATAAATATAAAGGCAAGAAGAATGTACAGGCAGAACAAGTTTACTCTTTAATTTATCCAGAGTAACCACTCTAGTTTTATGTCTACTATTATGTTCTTCATGTCTACTCTAAATTCCTTTAATAATATAAATAGCTGTAAATTAAAATGATCTTATACAAGCACATTTTACAAACGGTATCTAGATGTCATTTTTTAAAAGTAGGTTTCTATGTGGAAAGATAAAAAAACATACTCTTTGATCTTTTAAACTCTCAGTAATACCCTACCTTAAATACAAGGTGTTGAGTAATTAAATTTGCTCTTTTTTTAATTCAAGTGGGTCTACTGGCAATGGAAACAGCAAGCTGCTTTCAAAATGGACACAGAAGAAATTTCAGCAGATATTAAACTAAAATAATGTCTATAGAGTACTTTACAATTTATAGTTTTGACGTATTGCCGTTTAACTGTCTCAACAACCTGTGAGGTATAACGTTGTTACCCAGGATTTGGGCAAGTGGGGAGGAAGATGTCAGATACCAAGATACTCAGTTCTTCCATACCTGTATGTTGCTTCATTCTGTGACCACAGTCTTTAAGGAACTGATGCTATTTATAACTAAACTGCAGTGATAAGTATACAGCCCCAGATGGTGTTTACTTTGAGATGTCATTTGATGCTTTCATACTTTTTTTAAAAATACTAGTAAACCAACTGCCAAAAAAGTAAATGCCAAGGTCTACATCAGACAAAATACATTATGCTAGCTGCTTGTTATCAAAGATCAAGTCAGTACATATTGAATCATTACAAAGCAATAGGTGAAGACCTAAACTATACTGTGTAACAACCAAACAGATAGAGGACTTAATCATTCCCTACTACTTGTAAAGCTATCTTTGGCAGACTTGCTACAGGACTCCCCAGAACAGTCTGTTGAGAAATGTAAGTATCAGGGAATTACTCTTAAATTTTTTTTCAACAGGATAACTATGTATCTTACAGGAGAATGTCAGATTATCTGAAAAATGTCCAATGTAAACTGAAAGTCTAACGGTATTATCTAAGAAATTACTAATATCTAAATAATGTTCACTATTTTACAGTTCACAGTACTGCAGAGTAAGCCAAAGTTACTAAGCCAGAAGATAATTATGATTAAAAACAAGCAAAACCAAATCAAACCCTTACCTCTAAGTTCTGGGATTTTTAAAGAAGGTAACTGTATTTTTTATTGTCCAAACAGAACCCACTTCTGAGACTAAAAGGGAGTACAATTAATAGTTAGGTATAAGCTGGAACTGTCCCAGGCAAACCAGAATGTAGGCTTGCTTCTTGCTTCTAAGACATGTGTCCCAGTCATCCTGTTCTAAGAATATCACAAAAACAGAGAAGAAACAGGAAACCTGAAACAGAGAACTCAAAGCAAGGAAATAAATAAGGAAAAAATAAAACCTTTTGCAAAGTAAGTTCTCCCTCAATTTTACAAATACATTTGAATTTAAAACATTGTATTTAACAAGAGTAAAAGAGGATGGGAGTACAGAGGTGCTAAAATAAAGAGGATTATTTGAAGTGAATTTTTGAAACAGTCAGGTTCTAGATCCCTTCTCCCACCGCAACAAAACACTAGAAACACTGGAAATTTATTTTCATAAGAACATTAAACAGGGGACACTGGGTATAGCTAAGAATATGTACAATGCTGAAAACAAGGGCTCAGGAGAATGCATACATATAGATGTTGAATTCTGTTATACCCCCCCTCCCTAGACTTCTTCCCCTACTTGGTTTCCAGAATGTTGGCTGCCATGCCTCCATTCTCAAGGCAAGAAGCTTGAAGAGTCTTCTCTGAGTAATTTGACCAGCCTAAGAAGAAAGACCTAAAGTTATTGACACAAGAGCTTCCTCAATCAAATAGCCCAACTAGATGACCCTGTGAAACTCATGGTTAATAAGCTCTACTCCTATGCTCATGGTTTCCAATCAACTTTTTTGTTCTTCATTACTAAATATGAACACACACACAAAAATTTCCAGACATCTAATGAAAGACTGTAATATAAAAGACAGAGACCAAAACAAATATACAACAGACAAAAGCAGCTTAAAGAGAAGGAAAATTTTAAGTTATCTATTAGTATATTTATCACAGACATAAGAGGACATATTACAATTATGTAACAAAAGCAGGATACTATAAAAGAACATGCATAGAAGTTTAAAAAAACATTCTTGAAACAAACTCATAGAAGGGGTTTTAAAAAAATAAAGCCAAGGAAATCTTCACAGAAGGGAAAACCAAAAATATAAGAGATGAGTAATAGGAGAGAAAAGATAAGAAAATCAAAGATCTAACTTCTAAGTAACAGAAGTTCCAAAAAATGGGAGAGAAGGAAATCATCAACAAAAGAATTCAAGAAAAATTTCCAGAACAACAGGAAAGGAAGAATTCAAAGATTCTTCAGAGAATCAGCAAAAATGAATGAAAACAGACTCATGCCCAGGCAGATTACTGTGAAATTTCAGAACACTGGGATAAAGGGAAAATCCTTAAAGTTTTCAGAGAGTAAAACAGGTCACAAAGAATAGGAACAGATGGCTTCAGTCAAGAATCAGCAAAAATGAATGAAAACAGACTCATGCCCAGGCAGATTACTGTGAAATTTCAGAACACTGGGATAAAGGGACAATCCTTAAAGTTTTCAGAGAGTAAAACAGGTCACAAAGAATAGGAACAGATGGCTTCAGTCTTATCAAAAGCAACACTGCAAATGGAAAGCCATGGAGGCAAAGTAAGATTCCTAAGGAAAATTACAACTAGAACTGTATACCTCAACTACCAATCAAGTATGAGAAACATAAAGACATTTTTAGATATGCAAAGTCTAAAAACATTTACCACCCGTGCAAGCTTTCTCAGGAAGCTATCAGGGGATTAACACCACAAAAATGAGGGAATAAACCATGAGCATGAGCAAGGAAGACACAGACTACAGGAGATGGGAAACCCAACATGGCAGGAGGTGAATGAAGGAAGATCCTAGGAGACAGCTCCATACCAGATGGGGAAAAAGAGTTCAGACCAGAAACTAAAAAAGATAAAACTGATGGAACACCTAAAATGTCTGAATGTCTTGAAAGCAGAATTAGACAATTGGTGAAAGTAAACAAAAGAAACAAGATAATTATTAACTGGAAAAGATTTTGAAGAACAAGTACAGAAAAACAAAAAGAGGAACAGGACAGGTACAGGGATCACAGTTAACCACATGGCCCAGCTGTGAAAAGTGTGTATACGAGTATAATCACAATAATGTAAATACTCAATGATGACTTAACAAAAGCAAGGTAAAATTTATACTGGAAGATTTGGGGTATAAAAATGACAGAGTGAAAGGAAAAGGGAAGAAAAAAGCCAAAATCCTCATCTCCTATAGAGAGGAGTCTACAGAAAATGCTGAAACTGAAAAAAATCAAGAAATAGCAATATAGCTGTGCTATTTCGAAAATGGAGCTAATCAAGTGAAAGTTAAAGAGGTTAAGGTGCAGAAGAGGAAATGGGGGACCCCAGAGAGAAGGGGATTTGCTTGCTGTTTTTTATAATAACCTTGTAGAATTATCGGTCTCTAAACAATAAGCATGCGTAAAATTTTGTTAAACTATTTGATTTAAAAAAAAAGGAAAGAAAAAAGAAATGAGGGGATGTATCAGAAAAAGAAACACTTTTCAGTAAAAGAAAGTCTGTATCAAACTGTTCTTCCCATAACTAAACACACACCAATGTTTACATTACTCAAATATGAGTATACTTTTATTCATACTCTTCAAGTGTGATTATAGACAGGGAATTTTCTAAATCTTACCTCAAGCAGAGCTGCTGCAGGATCACCCTGTAGACTTTTTCCCAATTTGTCAACCTCATCTAATAGGAACACTGGATTGTTAACTCCAACAGTCTTCAAGCCATTGATTATACGGCCAGGCATACTGCCAACATAGGTGCGCCTATAGAAAGCAAGCAGCAAATTCACAACAATGAGATGTCAAGAGGCAAGAGCAATATCATTTTGAAATCGAACCTTCGGATTGCAATCATTCAGCTATCACCATAATATACCAAATGAAATCATTTAGCTATCACCGTAATACACCAAAGGGGTATTATATATTTAAAAGGTGCTATGAGACATCAAAAGGTTATTAGATTCCATTTTTATTTTCTACTTAATTCTGGCAGCAAGTTGTCCATGATATTGGAAGAACTGTATCTCATTTCTGGCATTTAGTGAAATGGAACAACACTACACTTAACTCCACAGTTATGGTTCTTACTCTCCGAGATTTCAAAATGTCCAAACAACCCTACGAATTAAATTCCCATGTTTTTCATGGTTTTTAGAGCACCCCTGCCAACACAACCACCTTTTTTACATACTGAAATGGCTGCCTCAGGGCTGGTTAAAACATCACCATCATCATCTTCATGAAGGAGATTAAAATTGATTCTGAGGGCCACTTAGAATGTAGACAAAAAAAAAATCCCATATCCTTTTATTTTCAGAGGCAATAATCTGTTATTACCTAGAGTAAGAAGATCTAGTGTCAACAATATTTACATAAAAATTCCATTATTCTGGCCTTTTGAATAAGACCATATTCATCACATACGCACGAATTAGCATGACCAAGTTCAGCCAGATATTTTGTTGAACATTAAAATGTTAGAGGCTGCTTTATCACATTTGAATGAGAATCATCTACATAGTTACGGCAGATGTAGAGTGTGGCATGAAATAAAAACAAATATATATATTAAACCAAAAAAGTACCTTTTTTTACAAAGCTGGCAAAACTATTTTAAGCAGCAGTTTACTAATTTTAATTACAACCTTACTGCCTAAGTCATGCACAAAGCAAATGCTATTTCTGAAAAGGTATAAAGGCTGACTGCCTAGAAGAAAATGATCAACGATAAGTGGAACAGCAGCAGTTATCTCATGATCTGCACAAAGCCGATTCACAGAGCAGGCCTCAATTCTGCCACATGACTGGTATAAAGTAGGACAGAATAAATAGAGTGACCTTTGAAAAGACAAGAAAGCCTTAAAAATATCGTGGGAATGCTTTTCATTAAGGGAAGGTGACCAAGGCACTGGAACCACATACAATAAACACTGTCCTGTTACAATAAGGAATCAGCACATTCAGGATTTCAGAATGGGATAAAGGAAGGACAAGCCTCAAAATTAATAAATTCTTTTAAATTATTTCTCTAGAGAACTTACAGATTTGCCATTACTCTGATTTTTTAAGAGTGGTAGAAAAGGAAAATGTTTTAAAAATCTCAAAGCTTCTATGGGTCATTTCTTGCTGCATTAATTTCTTTTCCTTTCCTTTTTTCATGAGCAGACTTCCAAAACAGGTACTGACAATTCTGGACCTAAGGTTACAGAGAGAAAATAAAATTCTAGGCAGGCACCCTTTCTAAAGAAGAAACCTAGATACTAGTCACTGTATATAAGCAATTCGTCCTAAATTTTCCATTGCTTCCCACAGGCTAAAGAACAAGGTCCAAACTCCTTAGTCTGGAGTTCAAGGTTCTTCACAATCCAGACCCCAACAGCCATGCTAACTTGTGGCCATAACTCTCTTGCTTCATTCACAGTCAAGATCCTATCACACCCTTATGCCTTATTACCTTTGTTAATACGGTGCCTTCCTGCCTTTAATATTCTCTTTGACTATGTGAATCCCAGAAGTTCTACGAAACTTCCTGATCACCTCTCACAAAGTTATTTTTCTAGTAATGCAATGCCTACAACATTTACTGGCACTATAATCCGTCTGATGCTTATTTATGACCTAGTTTTTATTCATGGGTACTATAACCTACTCTAAAGAGCCAGTGAGTACTTTGATGACAGAGACTGGGTCTTGTTACAGAGTAGATGCTGATCTGATGCTTATTTATGACCTAGTTTTTATTCATGGGTACTATAACCTCCTCTAAAGAGCCAGTGAGTACTTTGATGACAGAGACTGGGTCTTGTTACAGAGTAGATGCTGGATACAGATCTGCAAGATTGTACCCCACCAGATAAACCATGCCAGCACCCAAACCATCTTTCTATCATCACTGTTAAGGTGATATAAACCTCTGAATACTATTCTGGGCAAATTACTTGACCTAAGTCTCAGTTTCCTCATCTATTAAATGGCGATAACAACAGTGCCAACCTTATGGACTATATAAGGATCATGAGAGAACTTAACTAAAGCACACAGCATAGTGCCTAGCATATAGTAAATTTTCAAAAGATGTTAATTGTTATTAGTAACAGCTACTAAAAGTCTACTTCTGGTTTTCTAGAAAAACTATAAAAGCAGAAATCAGTACACTTGAATTTGAGTCTCATTTCAATTTCTGCCTCATGAAAGCAACTCTTACAAATGTCTTTTTATAGCACCAAGCATACTCGATGTCCTTAGGGTTCCTCAATCACAGTTGACATCTCCGAAAAGTGTACCACTAGTTTAGAGATCAAGCCGAGAAGACAACCATTACCACAGAGCCCACAGACTACTGAAAATGTCCACAACATGACTTCACGTCAAAGTAGAGAATACTCACATTAAGCAATACCTGAATTTGCCACCTTTTAACTGACATTTTGAGTATAAACAAGTTGGTGGGTTTGCCCTAATGGCCAGTGATCTGGGCTTCACTGGAAAGTTTATTTCTTTCTAAGATCAAAAGAAATAAAAATTGATCTAGTATTAACTGGCTAGATAACTGATTATTTAATGGAAAGATTTAACACCTTTTCTAGCTATTGAAAGAAAAGAACTCCTAATTTACCAGAAACCACTCTAGAAATGTAGCATTCAATGTCATATAGGCTGAATTATTTGAACATGTTTTTCTTTTCAGGAATGTCTTTCGGCAGAAGTTATGGTAGCATGCAATTGGCTGACTGAAGATATAGACTATACTTTCAATAAGCCTGTGAAATATGAAATCAGATGGTAAAAAATATAGCAATACATAAAATAAAAATGTTCTTTTGATACTACCAAATAACTATAACTATTTCAACCATAACATAATAAAATATCCTTCAGAGAAACTATATAGGTAGGAAATAAATAAAAGTAGCACGCTTTTACAAACTGTAATTTTCCTAAGGGCAAAAAATACTAGTCTTTGCTATATTCTGCTTCATCATGATATAGCATCTGGAAAGCAACATAGTATAATACAGTAAAGTCTGCAAAGAATAGACCACTTCAATGACTTCTTATTCAGCCTGAATACATGATTACCTAGAATTTTTTCATAAAATTGAAATAAATATTTAATTTTATAATTATTTTAAATTATTTTTAATAATTTAAAGATATATGAATTCATATTTTTCTTGTAATTGCTGCCAGCAATCCATGAGTTTATCAGGACTATCCAACTAGTATATAAGATACACAAAATTAAAACTGTCTATATAGTTCAAAATTTAAAGTTGTAAGATTAACATTATTGATTTTTCCAAAAATTAGTCTGGTTTGTGCTTCAAACAACAACAGAGAACCACAATATCATCTATTTACAGCCCCATGGTAATCAACTGCTTTACTATTCTGCCCCATACCTAGATATCTTTAAATCTAATGAAATCCAAAAGAGTGGTCAATCTGTTATTGCCAATGACATCTAAAAATCAGAAATAAGACGTGTCTTTATTCACCTCTTTTCCAGTATGTGGAGAAGAAAAATAGGCATTTCACCATCAATTTTTCCTGCCTAGTCAATTAAAAGGCTCTCATAGGCTATAATGCAAACCACCAAAATGATATTTACAAGGAATGTGTAATATTTTTTTTTTCCTTTTTGTCTTTTTTCGTGACCAGCAACGGATCGCAACCCTCAGTGTCGCGCCCGTACCAGACCGGAACCGGCAATGGGATCGCAACCCTCGGTGTTGCGCCCGCACCTCGCTCAGCCAGTGAGCGGCCGGTCTGTATGTGGGATCCGAACCCTCGGTGGGAGCACCGCCGCGCTCCCAAGCGGCACACTGTAGCAGTGTGCCACCGGGCCGGCCCAGAATGTGTAATATTAAAAAAGTTTGTGTGTTATAATGTTCAATGGAAAGAGTAGGATTACAGTTCTGTTGCTTAAAAATATGGCAAAAGCTGCCCAGTGAAAAATCTAGCAGGAAAGAAACAAAATATTAACAGTGATTATCTTTGCCTGGTAGAAAAACATGAGGATTTTTTCCTTTGTTTCCTTATTTTTCAAATTTTCTACTAAGGGTGTGTATGTGTGTTCAAACTGGGAAAAGTAATAACCTTTAAAAAGATCCTAATAATCTCAAAAAGAAAAAAAATCTGTAAGGAACTGGGATTTTAATATAGCGTGTCTAAAATCCAACTGTTTTTCTTCCAGCAGTCATTCTTCAATTTTTTTATAGACTAATTTGCATGGATGCAGTCATCTAAAGGATTGCATGACTTTCAAAATATAATTATGTTGTAATCTTACACGAATTCACAAAACACTTAGAGAGCATTTACCATGTTTAGCACTGTGCTACATAAGCATCATGGGGTGATACAAAAGAGGATAAATATAATATAAAAATATATAAATATGCAATAAATCATGACTGACAGAGCTTGTACTTTTTACATAATTACATTTTGCTTTGGTTTTGATGGCTGGCTCTCCACAGTTGTATGGTAGAAATACCAGAGGCCTATATTATTTAATCATTAAAGGAGCACAATAGACAGTAAATGGTCAGTCAGATCAGAGAAGAATAAGATCATAACTGACTTCGCTTATATTAATGGAAGAAGCCTTGGTTCAAAGTCTTAAAAATAAACCTAAGTTTTAGAGAGGCAAAGAAGAGCTATATGCAAATATAGGTTGTAAGGAGGATAGTGAGCAAACCATAAAATGTCTGGTATACTACGCTAAAAAGAAACATTAACAGCTTAATACTTCAGTTATTTTCCCTTTATAGCCTAATAATAAAACAACTAATTTATCTATAACTTCACCATTTCAGGTTGCATATGAAAATTTATCAACACAGAAATTTCAAATTTTTTTTTTTCTTTTACAAAAAGATGACCGGTAAGGGGATCTCAACCCTTGGCTTGGTGTTGTCAGCACCACGCTCAGCCAGTGAGCAAACCGGCCATCCCTATATAGGATCCGAACCCGTGGCCTTGGTGTTATCAGCACCGCACTCTACAGAGTGAGCCACGGGCCGACCTAGAAATTTCAAATTTGTTTGTTTTCTTCTCATCTTGTTTGAAAACTGATCCAAGAATTCCTTCCAATGATATAATTTTATTGTCTGAACAAACAGCTGGTAAGTACTTCCAAAGAATTAATATCAACAGTGACTTGAGAAACATTATAACAATAAGCACGAGAGTACTTCAAAAGTTCATGAAAAGATTTGTGTTATCTTTTAATTCTGTTTTCCACGAACATTTCTAAAGTGCTCTTGTATATTATTCCTTTTTACCAAAAATAACTAATGAAAAACAGATTATGTAAACATGATTGCATAAAGCTTCATCCTAAGTTATTTTATATTTTATATCTGTGAACTGATTTAATTATTTAAATATAAAAATTTAAGTTATAAAAACTCATAGATAAGAACGGGTATTTTGTGGCTTATAAAGTGAACAGAAAAAATCCCAATGGAGATAAACCCATATGAGAAGTGTTGAGAAGACTGAAAACTTGCATGAGTTAACATGGAGCATAAATATTACTCCATTCTCCCTTAAAACCCCTAAAAACAATATGAACAAAAACAATGGGCCAATGTTTAGTCAGATCATTATTTTCTCAGTTTTAAGATTTAAATGTAAACTTAGCCCTTTTTCCTCCCCATTTCCCAGCTCATTAACATTTAACTCTAAAAAATACATCTTTGGTTGTTTTTAAAATAAATTCTCAACTTACTGGCACCTTCCTTCACATAAACAGGTACTTCTAGCAAAAGGCTGGAGTTCTGTGCATGGGAAACTGGGGAGAGTGAGTGACAAAACCGAGAGAAGCAGCAAGGAAGGTAACATAAAGAATCTCTGTTTTCCTTGTCTATTTTAAGACTGCAAAACAGTGGTGCCTACTCAGAGGCTGGGGAAAAACAAAACTTTTCATGAACTCTAATTGTGACCATGTGACCAGTACTCAAATGCCAAGACCTGGGTGTTTCCCAAATGCCTCAACTGTCACATGGAACCACATGGTCCCACAAACACTACCCATGGTTGTGCTATAAAGCCCTACTGTTCTTTCTCTCCTCCTCTGCATCCTTCAATTCATAATTCCAATGTAAGCACACACTCTCTTCTTGTTTCCTTAACAACCATACCTGCTTCCAAACAGGTTTTCAAATAAAAATTTTCACCAGGCTTTTTAGGGGCTATGTGGGTAATACATCCCCAATAACACAAGGGCAGGTTGCTATAGTGTTTAATGAAACATCTGGTACAATGATGGCTAGGGAATACTTATCAGCAAGGTATATCTAAAATTAGCTTTAATAGAATGAATCACAAACAATTCTAGATACCTTTTATTTGGCAACAATTACAACCTCTATAGATGCCATACATTTATTCTTATTTTTAATTTTTTTGGCAGCTGGCTGGTATGGGGATCCGAACCCTTGGCCTTGATGTTGTCAGCACCATGCTCTAACCAAGTGAGCTTACCAGCCATCCCCATTTATACAAAGCTTCTACTTATAAATATTTTAGGCAGTGGTGACTGTAACATAAACTCCTTTTACAAAAGACTCATAAAGTAAATTCTTATTTTCTTTAGATTTAATATTCTTAATATAGTCACACACGAAAGTATACTCACTTGAAAAAAAATAAACAATTTTATGTCAGTAAAGATTTAAAACATATCTATTTAAACCTAACAATATTCAAAAGAAGTGGTAAGAACCATTGTCTACCACTAGGCAACAGAAAAATAAATCTTTCCACAGTTCTGCTACATAAAATAATAACACTAGGAATAGGATAAATATTTTAGAGTGCAATTTAAAAATCGGATTGAGGGCCGGCCCGTGGCTCACTCGGGAGAGTGCGGTGCTGATAACACCAAGGCCACAGGTTCGGATCCTATATAGGGATGGCCGGTTTGCTCACTGGGAGAGCGTGGTGCTGACAACACCAAGTCAAGGGTTAAGATCCCCTTAACAGTCATCTTTAAAAAAAAAAAAAATCAGATTGAGGTTTACAAAAAGTCGTACTAAAGCCTGTAAATCTAAACATGTCCTCCTGAAAATTTAGAATTAAAATAATAACAGTGAAAGCTAATTTGTAGTCAATGTTCACTGAGTGCCAGGCACTGATTCACTGAGTGCCAGGCACTGATTAAGTGCCTTACAAGCCTTACCGAATAATCAATACCAATGTGGAAAGAAATAAGGACAGATTATCTACATGTCATTTGCCCACAACATCAATTCCACATAACATTAATTCCACAAACTTTCTCTCTAAATCTCATCAAATACTCATACAATGCTACACTATAGATAAGAAAAGAACTAAACTAAAACAACTCAGGGCATAAATCAAGTCACCTGAATGGGGAACACCTCCCAAAAGCTCTGCAGCTAAAATAAGATTAGGCCCAGACCCAGCTTTTCCAGGGGTATCCAAGAGTAACAGATGCCAATTTCTTAACGAAAGCAAACTACAGCCTCTAGTGGCACATGTGAGAATAAGAAAGTGTGAGCAACAAAAATATCTTACGAAATTGCTAGAAAGAATGACCCAAATCAATTCTCTGCCCTCATTGCTTAGTTATTAAAATCTTGGAAACATTCATTTTTAATGCATAAGAATTGTAAGTGAGGCTGGCTAGTTAGCTCACTTGGTTAGAGCGCAGTGTTCTAACACCAAGGTCAAGGGTTCGGATCCCCATACTGACCAGCCACCAAAAAAGGAAAAAAAAAAAAGAAAGAATAAAAAAAAAGAAGTGTAAGTGAGCAAATTAAAGAGAATAAAAGTAACCATTTCTCATAGAAAAGTTTCTGAAACAGTTTCCCATCCCTGCCTAAGGTCAGAGATCCCTGTGAATAACGCCAACGGAAAATAAGATGTCAAAAAAGTATCATGTTCATTTATAAGCAGTTCAGAGTTTCCACATTTTTAAATCCTCTACATTTTAAAATGTTTTTAACACATACACTATAGGTATGTTAGGCTGGCCGGTTAGTTCAGTTGGTCAGAGCATGGTGCTGATAACACCAGGGTCCAAGGTTTGATCCCTATACTGGTCGGCCGCCAAAAAAAGAAAAGAAGGTACGTTTTCTCACAATTAGCAACTGCTATGATACCCTTAAACTGTGAAACAGAGGTTTATGCTTTACCAAGGCATCTTCCAATCAGATCAACACAGACCAGAGAACAAAACAACGAATATAGCATGTGAATCTGATTCTAATAATGTCAGATCAACCAGAGACATAGTTCTTACAGTTTCACATATTTTTTACAGACAGCGAGTACAAAATGCAAGGATAAGCCTTAATAATTATACTAACCATTATCCTTATTACTCATATTCATAATATAAACCAGCCTTCATAAAAGGAACTTTAAGCTGCAAGCAGAACAAATTTGTTATCAAAGATTTCTTATCTTCTCCTATATGCCTCAGCTTATTGCAGTTATATTTTAAACTCTAGGAGTTATGAGTCATTATTTATGGAATGCTACTGGGCCAAAATGAGTGTAAAGACATTATAATATCCAATCACAAATAATTTATGATTACATTTAATTGAGATTCCAAAGAAGCTGAAGCATATCGAGGTTTGGGTATACCATTATGCTTAAGAGACTCTTGGTTAGCTAATAAGTCTTATAAATGACCCTTCCATTCAAGGTATCACAAATAGCCCTTAAAGAAAAATAGATACATATTACACCTTAGCTTTTATTTATTTATTTATTTTTGGCTCTAGTCAATTAAAAGAGAAAGAGGAAATCAAAGATTAAACTCAGAGAAGTATTCTACCTGTGTCCTCGAATGTCAGACTGATCACATACTCCTCCAAGTGCAATCCTGTGGAACTCTCGACCTAGAGTCTTGGCCACTGATCTTCCCACACTTGTTTTACCAACTCCAGGAGGGCCAACAAAGCAAAGAATTGGGCCCTTCAGGTTGTTTTTCAGCTGTCGGACAGCCAAGTATTCCAGCACTCTTTTCTTCAATTTTTCCATGGCATAATGGTCATTATCCAGAAGAATACGGGCTGCCCGAATGTCCAGGCGGTCTGTCAAGTAACCCAACAGAAATCATTTCAGCCCAAGAAATTTTTAAGTGAAAGAACTCCTTTCAAGCCTGGCAAGAGCCAAAACATTTTTTAGAAAAAAAATGTGATAAGAACAGACTTGGATCCTCCTAAATGAGTCAAGAAGACCTGTACTTGGTCTGGTTTTCTGCTTAAGATTTAGTGTCTCCAGAGATAGTGGGCACTACACAATTAAAAACTCAATGTTCATAACATTTCATTTGGAATGACTTTCTGAAATAAATTATTTTTTATGGAGACATAATTTCTACATATTCTATTTGTGCTGGCCTATTTGTTAAAAGAAATAAAGGAAAAAAAAGAAAAAAAGGGTTTTATTTATTTTTTTGTTACAGTAGTAATATATGTTCATTCAAGAAAAAAAGAAATAAAGGAAAAAAAAGAAAAAAAGGGTTTTATTTATTTTTTTGTTACAGTAGTAATATATGTTCATTCAAGAAAACCTGAAGACACTAATAAAAAAAGAAGAAAACAGTCACCCATAATCTCATGCCCCCAAGAGACCATCACAACCTTCATTTTGGTATGTGTTATTACAGGGTGTGTGTGTGTACTTACATAATTGTTTTACAAAATGAGATTTTATGGGGCCATCAAGTTTTGTAAAATGTTTTTTCACTTAACATATAACGGACAACTTTCAGCGTAACATGTATTTTTCAGTAACATTTTATGGCTACTTAATATTCCATTATTTAATTATCCATGTTCATTTAACCAATTCTCTATTAGGTTGCACTTAGGTTGTTTACAAATATTCACAGTTATAAAAAGAATGCTTTACACTGTGCATCCTTGTAACTAAATCTCTGGATACATCTCTGATTATTTCCTTCAGATAATTTTCTGTAAATGAAAGTGCTAGGTCAAAGAAACAAAAAAGACATTGTAATGAGTTGCCTAACTGCCATCTAGGAAAGCTGTATTGATTAAAGTTTCACCAGAAGTGTATGAGTTAGGCTTTGTTTCTACAGCCAAGCTTTCATCAGGTTTACTGATGTGCTTTAGTACTTAAAATACTCAAAGATTAAATACCAGGTGATAGAAGCCAAAATGACTTCACAGCTGGGTGGCTGCCAGGAGATAATAAATATACAGCAACATAATCACACTGACAGTGAAAGATGAGGGCAGGAGAGAGAAACACAATACAAGTCTATTCTTTCAATCAGTTATACGGAATTTGCTGTTCATTTTTCCTAAAGAAAAAAAACACAGCCTTAAGTGGTAGTTTCACTCCCAAGGTAGTCCATAAAAACCTAGCTAAGCAGTACTATATACATAATTTAGTTACAGTACTACTGACTTTAGCCAGAGTCCTGGGTGAGTGATATGGAAGGGAATTTCTTTTCCCTTTCCTGGCTTCAGAACCCAACCAAAGAATGTATGAATAAGTGAAAGAAAGTTTCCCATTGTTTCACAATGCTAACCCTGACACTAAAACCTACCACAGTAAACAAAAAGAAAACTTCAGACCAATCCCATTTTGTATGGCTCTAAATATTAAAATGCCAGTAAATCGAATCTATTAAAAGATTAATTTACTAAGTCCCAGTGTGATTTATTTTAGTTATGTGAAGACAGTTCAATGTTAGATTATCAATATACTTATTGATATATTCATCACCATGTCCAAGGAGAGACACTTTCCACCAACATATCATTTTGTATCTAAAAAGGTACTTTTATAACACAGATAAATAAATTATGGTATATCTATACAAGAGATTACAACTTCAGCAATAAAAAAGAATAGATTACTGATTGTATTAGTCCGTTTCTGTTGTTTATAACAAAATACCTGAAACTGTGTAATTTGTAGAGAAACAATATTTATTGCTAACAGTTTCAGAGGCTAGGAAGTCCAAAGTCTGGGGAACACATCTGGTGAGGTGACTCTACAGCAATGCAGGGTGTCACGTGGCAAGAATGGCAGACCAGAGAGAGAGCTAAGTCCTCACTTTTAGAGCCCTCAGAACCATGCCCATGACCACCATTAAACCATCAATTTATTAATCCATTTACTAGGGTGTGGTCCTCACAATCTAATCACCTCTTTAAGGCCTCACCTTTCAATTACCATAACAGGATCTCCCATCCTCTAATACTGTCACAGCAGGGCTTAAGTTTCTAATACATGGACTCTGGAGGACACAAATCAATCCACAGCACTGATAAATGCAGTAACATGGATGAACCTCAATACAGTTATGCTGAATGAAAGAAACCAGAAAAGGAGTATACATGATTCAATTTATATAAAATTTTAGAAAATATGAATTAATCTATAGTGGTTGCTTGCAGACTGGGAGGCATAGAGGAAAGGGAGGGAGGGAAGAAGGAAGAGATTACAAAGGAGCATGAGGAAACTTTTGGAGGTGACGGATATGTTCATTATCTTAACTATGGTGATATGGATGTACACATGTGTCAAAATTCTTAAAAACGTACACATTACATAGATGCAGTTTACTGTACATGGATACTTCAAAAAATTCATAGAAGAAAAGAACTGAAAGATAATATGGATCTTTCCATGAATTCTTTGAAGTACCCTCGTATGTCAATTATATCTTAATGACATTGAGAAATAAACTGACCAGTATTGCTTCTAAACAATTCCTTCTATAGTTCACTGGTGTAACCTGATTTAATCTGATGAAAATTTAAGAATTCCCAGAAGTTAAGAGAAAACAAAATGTGAATTAGTCTCTTAACTTGAAACACAAACATTCAGACAGAAAGAGACACTTAAAATCTAGGGAATGATAGGAGGGTAAATTGACAAAGTATTCATGAACAAAAACAGCAAACTTAGATTATACTTGCTTAGATTATTTTGCCAGAACAGAAACCTAAGAACTGTAATAGGGATACAATCCAAAAGATGTCAAAACAAAGAAAGATGAGGCCAATTTCATCTTAGTAGCTAGCCATACCCATTCATAAATGTGTTAAATGATCTTATAAAAAAAAACCTAAAAAGGAGCTATTATTAACCCTAACTTTACCCCAGCATAATTTAACACAAACATGCTTTGTTCTGGGCCCTCTTTGGGAATAAATAAATAAATATTCTCAATGCTAGAAAGGATGATCCTCAGTAGGCCAGAGGATAGACAAGTACTTTTTAATATTAAAACTCAACATCCTGAAATCTG
This sequence comes from Galeopterus variegatus, assembly GCF_000696425.1. NCBI lineage: Eukaryota > Metazoa > Chordata > Mammalia > Dermoptera > Cynocephalidae > Galeopterus > Galeopterus variegatus. The sequence goes on from NW_007728396.1 coordinate 143,309, forward strand.
GTATGTGTAGCCATATCTTATGTGGGACATGAATGTGTGTTTTAGGGCTAACATTTTTTTAAATCTCTAGCACGTTTTTAAATGTAAGAATTCATCAGTGAGGATAATATAGCTATTTGATTTTTAAAAGTCAACCATACAACTACTCATGTCAACAGTAGATTAGGCAATCGGTTCACTATTGAACTCAATATCTTGTATGTAAACTTAGCAAAGAGTGTCTAATAACAGAAACAAATGCTAATAAAATGGTTCTCAAAACTACAAAAGACAACTGAATATATCTTATCCCAAGATAAAATACATAGCAAAAACAGAAAAACTGGTAACAAATTCTTTTTCTTTTTTTTGGCAGCTGGCTGGTACAAGGATGGAACCCTGGACCTTGGTGTCATCAGCACCATGCTCTAACAAACTGAGCTAGCTAGTTAGCCCTCAAATGGTCTTGACAGACAGAAAAATTCTATTGAAGGATAAAAAGAATTTAAACTCTTTAAACAGGCTCTAGTAGGAGAAAAAAAACACTTCAAAATGGCAATGCTGTTTTATTGTTACCCTGTATGTAAAATATAAAGAAAAGATTTATCATCTATAGTAAGGATCTGGCATTTATTGTCAACTATGTCAAAGTACTAGGTCTTTTTACGTTCCTGACAAATACTACATAAATATAAACATTTACTGTCTGATTGACTATTGGTATTGAGAAATACATATTTCACCAGTTATAGAAGGTTTGTCTCCAAAATCAGGCAAAACATACTTTTGCGTAGTACCCTCTTTCCCTATTTGATCCCAAGATCTAGAGGATGGAAGTTCAACCTCTGAATACTTTCCATCAAAAAGTAACATAGGGCATGACATCAGCAAGATGGTTGAACAGGACAGGACGTTCCTGCTTTTATCCCCACCACAGAAACACTGATTTTGGCAACCACCCAACACTCCCTAACAATCAATGGATCAAAGTAGAGATCAAAAGAGAAATAAAAAATCTTGAGACAAACAACTATAGAAATACAACATAACAAAACTCATGAGATGTAGCAAAAGCAGTTCTAAGAGGGAAGTTTATAGCAAAATTGCCTACTTTAAAAAAAAAAAGAAAGGTCTCAAACAACTAACTTTACTAGAAAAAGAACTAAGCCCAAAGTTAGCAGAGAAAGGAAATAATAAAGATTCTAAGCAGAAATAAATGAAATAGAGACTAAAAAAACAACATAAAAGATAAACAAAACTCCCACTTGCAACAACATGGATGAACCTGGAGAAATTTATGTTGAGTGAAATAAGCAAAGCACAGAGGGATAAATCCCACATGTGCTCATTCATACGTGGGAGCTAAGAGAGAAAGGAAAGAAAGACCACGGTAGTATGCGTTGGTCTTACAGAAGGAGGGAACATTCCTAGGGCTACAAAGAGAAGGGGGGAAAGAGAGAGGGGGAGACAGGCTGGGGGATAACTGAGTAGGGGACATGGGGTACAAAGGTAATTTCTGGTGGTGGGTATGCCCCCAGTATGAATCCGGCCCTCACATCATGGGAACGGGGGTGACATTTAGCTTTGTGTCTCATGAATATTCATAATTAATTAATTTTTTAAAAAGATAAACAAAACTAAGAGTTGGCTTTTTGAAAAGATAAAATTGACAAACCTGGGCCGGCCCGGTGGCGCACTGCTACAGTGC
>NW_007728396.1:146197-148678 GCF_000696425.1 Galeopterus variegatus
AAAAAAAAAAATTGACAAACCTTAAGATAGACTAAAAAGAAAGGAGAAGATGCAAATACAATTATAAATGAAAGAGACATTACAACTGATACCACAGAAATACAAAGGATCACAAGACACTACTATGAACAATTATATGCCAAAATGTTGAATAACCTAGGAGAAACAGATAAATTCCTAGAAACATACAATCTATCAGACTGAATCAAGAAGAGAAAATCTGAACAGACCAATAACGAGTAAGGAGATTGAATCAGTAATCAAAAACCTTCTAAAAAAGGAAAGCCCATGACTAGACAGCTTCATTGGTGAATTCTACTAAACATTTAAAGAAAAATTAACACCACTCCTTCTCAAACTCCTTCAAAAAATTAAGAGGAGGGAACACTCCCAAACTCATTTTATGAGGCCAAAGCCAGATAAAGACACTACAAGAAAAGAAAATTATAGACCAATATCCCTGACGAACATAGATGCAAAAAATCTTCAAGAAAATACTAGCAAAGCTGAATTTAGCAACATTTTAAGATACTCATATTGCATATTCAAATGAGATTTATCACTAGGGAGGCATGGATAGTGCAACATATGCAAATCAATAAATGTGATACACTTCATTGACAAAACAAAGGATAAAAATCATGTGATCATCTCACTAGATGCAGAAAAAGCATTGAACAAAACTCAGTATCTTTTCATGATAGAAACTCTCAACAAATTAGATAGAGAAGGAATGTACCTCAACATAATAAAGACTACATATGACAAGCCAACAGCTAACATCATACTCAATGATGAAAAGCTCAAAGCTTTTTATACAAGATCAGAAACAAGACAAGGATGCCCACTCTTACCACTTCTATCAACATAGTACTAACCAGAAACATTAGGCAAAAAAACTAAATAAAAGTCATCCAAATCAGAGAGGAAGAAGTTAAATTGTCTCTGTTTGTAGATGACATGATCCTATATATAGAAAATCCTAAAGACTCTACCAAAAAACCATTAGAACTATTAAGGCTGCAGGATACAATGTCAACATAGAAAACAATTTTCTTTCCATATTCTAAGAACAAACCTAAAGAGAAATTAAGGAAATAATCCTGTTTACAATAGCATCAAAAAGAACAAATACTTGGGTATAAATCTAAAGAAGGAGATGAGAGATCTGTATACTGAAAACTATAAAACATTTATGAAAGAAATTAGGCATGAACAAATGAGAAGATATTCCATGTTCACAGGCTGGAAAAATACTGTTAAAATGTCCACACTACCCAAAGCAATCTATAAATTCAATGCAATCCCTAACAAAATACCAATGGCATTTTTCACAACGAGAGAAAAAAAATCCTAAAATTCATGTGGAATTACAAAAGACTCTGAATAGCCAAAGCAACATCGTGCAAGAAGAACAAAGCTGGAAGCACTGTATTTCCTGACTTCAAATTATATTACAAAGCTACATAATCAGAAAAGTATGGTTCTGGCATAAAAACAGACAAAAAGACCAATAGAGCAGAGTAGAGAGGCCCAAAATAAACCCACACATATACAGTCAACTAACTTTCAACAAGGGTACCAAGAATATACAATAGGGAAATGACAGTTTCTTCAAATAAATACCATTGGGATATGCACATGCAGAAGGAGGAAACTGGACCCTTATCTTACACCATACACAAAAATCAACTCAAAATGGACTAAAGACCTGAAACCGTAAAACTCCTAGAAGAAAACATGGAAAAAGCTCCTTGACATTGGTCTTGGCAATGATATTTTGGATATAATACCAAAATCAAAAATAAACAAGTAAGATTACATCAAACTAAAAAGCTTCTGTACAGCAAAGGAAACAATCAACAAAATGAAAAGGTGACCTATGGAATGGTATAAAATATTTGCAAACCATATGTCTGATAAGGAGTTAATATTCAAAATATACAAGAACTCATACAACTCAATAGCAAAAAAACAAATAGCACAAGTAAAAAATGGGCAAAGGACCTGAACAGACATTTCTCCAAAGAAGACAAACAAATGGCCAATAAGTACATAAAAAAATGTCCAACATTGCTAATTGTCAAAGAAATGCAAATCAAAACTGTACTGAGATAAGATCTCACCTCAGTTAGACTGCCTATTATCAAAAACACAGAAAGAAACAAATGCTGGAGAAAATGTGGAGAAAGGGGGACCCTTCTACACTGTTGATGGAATTGTGTATTATAGAAAATTTACGGCCATTATGGAAAACAGTATGAAAGTTTCTCATACAACTACAGATAAAACTACCATATTACCCAGCAATCCCACTACTGGGTATATTCCCAAAGGAATGGAAATCATCATGTTGAAGGGATAACTGCACTCCCATGTTTATCACAGCTCTATTCACAATAGCCAAGATATGGAACTAACCTAAATTTCCACCAACCAATGACTAGAAAGAGAAAATGTGGTGTATATATATACAATGAA
>NW_007728396.1:148843-168027 GCF_000696425.1 Galeopterus variegatus
TCAACAGTACTAATCATCAGGGAAATGCCAATCAAAACCACAATGAGATATCATCTCAAGCCTGTTAGGATGGTCATCCTCATTAAAGAAACAAATGATAACAAGTGATAGCAAGGATGCGAAGAAAAGGAAACCCTTGTATACTGTTGGTGGGAATGTAAATTGGTACAGACATTATGAAAACAATACGGAGTTCCCTCAAAAACTTAAAAATAGAACTACAATATGATCCAGCAATCCTACTTCTGTGTATATAGCTAATGGAAATGAAAACATTATGTCAAAGAGATACCTGCACTCCCTCCCATGTTCACTGCAGCATTATTCACAATAGCCAAGATACAGAAACAACCTAAATGTCCACTGACAGAAAATGAATAAAGAAAATGTGGTTTTATATATGCAGTGGAATATTATTCAGCCTTTTTAAAAAAAACAAGAAATCCAGGCTGGCCAGTTAGCTCAGCTGGTTAGAGTGTGGTGTTAATAACACCAAGATCAGGATTTGGATCCTCGGGCTGGAAAACCATCAAAAATTTAAAAAAAAAAAAAATGTATTCAAACATAATTGATTATATATATTTGTGGGGTCTAGAGTTGAATTTCTATACCCGTTTACAATGTGTAATAATCAAATCAGGATAATTAACATGTTCATCATTACAAAACATAATCATTCCTTGTGTCTATCAACCAATTTCTCTCTAATCCTCCTCCCCTTTCCCACTTCTAGTCACCACAGTTTTGTTCTCTCCTTCTGAAGGTTCAACTTAAAGTTCCTTAAAAAAAGGAAATCCTGCCATTTGCAACAACATGGATGGATGTGAGAGCATGATGCTAAGGGAAGTAAGCCAGACAGAAAGATAAATACTGCACAATTTCACTATATGTGGAATTTAAAATAGACAAACTCATAGAAGCAGAGAGTAGAATGGTGGCTGCTGGGGGCTGGGGGCAGAGAAAAATGGAGGGTGATGGGGTACAAAGTTTCAGTCACACAAGATAAAGTTAGGCAAGTTCTGGAGATCTGCTATAAATCACAGAGCCTACTGCTAACAATACTGCATAGCATACTTAAAATCTGCTAAGAAGGTAGATGCTAAGTGTTATTACCAACACCATCAAAAGAAAAACCAATAATTATAATAATAAAAGGGGTGGGAGGAAACTCTGAAAGGTGATGGATATGTTTACGGCCTCGACAGTGGTGAGGGTTTCATGGGTGTATACTTACACTAAAACTCGAGATGTATTCATTAAATATGTACAGCTTTTTATAAGCCAATCATACCTCAATAAAGTGGTTTAAAAAAATTAAAAATAAAAATAATTGAACAGCTATAATCAATGGGAAACATTTGATATAAGAATTTTGTATGAACTTTCTGAGTGACAATTAGACTGCAAAAAAGGTATATTTTGTGGCTCACCAGTTGTACTTTTATTCCAAGGAAGTTCCACCATAAGCTCCAAATAATTTCTAGTCAGAGCATATTCTGGCATTGACTGAGGCATTTTTTTGAGTCTGTGGGGAAAGAATACATAGAAACATGTTCAAGAACATAGAAGAATTCCATAATAACAGAAAAATCAACCACCTCTCCTTTTCTTGATTAGATACATCATGAACACTCTGTTCAACAAATCTGAAAAAGTTTTAAAATATCTAGTTAATGAAAAGTATATTTTGTTTTGCAATGTATTTACAAAACAAAATAAAACAGATACTTGCAAACTGGGGGGGAAAAACTATCTGATTCTATCCTGGAAATATGACCTCACCAGTATCTGCCCCTATTGAGCTCATAGGGAGAGGCTCAAGTTACACATGTCCATTGATTTACTTATCACAATAAACTTTAAGTGCCTAACCACGCATAACACAATTATGTATATTTCTTGTATCAGAGATGAGGTCTGCTCACAAAAGCAAGGTAACATGAGCTATTTAATTAAAAAAATGCAACTTCCATAACATATGCAGTGCTCTGCAAAGTGTTCTGCACACAGTAGATGCTCTACATCTACTAACTAATGTCAGAGTTAGTATTAAATATCCCCCAACTACATTTACTAATGTTCTTAATTATGAACCTCAGAAAGTCAAATCTTTACTTAGTATTCATGCAGGTTCATTATAATAAAAGAAAATGCAACACAGTTATAAAGTCGAAAGTATGTAAAGGAAAATATGGTTTTCTTTTAACGCTGAGGTTATCCAGAAAATGCAATCAACCCATATGTCCTGGTTTGTCATCAAGGTTTCCCTGTACTTTTTAAGGTACAAGGAGAAATTGACAGTCCCTGCCCTCTAGAGTTTATCCAAAAAAGAAAATAGTGACATGTGAAGAACACAATGATAACTGAACAAACATTATGTCTAAACAAAGAAATACACTCTATTCTTTCAGACAATGAAAAAGCAGCTACAATCGTTATAACACTTAACAGCATACTATAAGTGGAAGCTGTATGATTTATCCTCAGTATTTGAGAAAAAGATTAGCGAAAGTGGTGTTGTTAATTCAGGATATTAAGAATGTTTCAAGAATTAGATTCTTGTTGAGGAATAAAGTAAGAGGGTAAAGCATCCCACAGATCAAAGGTATAAGCTGAGAATTAGAAAAGTCATGAAAGATAAGAGGTGGCAATGGAAATGTAAGATGTAGTTAGAGCACAGCCTTATAACACCAAGGTCACAGGTTTAGATCCCCATACTGACCAGCTGCCAAAAAAAAAAGGAAATATAAAATGAATAGGGTGGTCTATGAGTATATTAAGCATAAGAGAAGTAGAAAGATCAGCGGATATAAAACAAATGACTTAACTTTTGGTTTGTGATCCAAAAGTAGCAGAATCAAATTTCCATGAGCAACAATTTTTAATAAGCAAAATGAAAACACTTATGAATAAATGCTTCTACAATTTACCTTTTTATCTCTTTGACACAGACTTTATGGGCCTGCTCTGGCATACTGGATGTTCGTATTTTTTTCTCTAGCATGACAATGTCATCATTATCTTCCTCCTCATCCTCATCTTCTAAAGTACCTGGGATGTGTGTAATCCTCTTAATAGGGCGTATTGCTATTACCTAAAGTAGAAAGTAGAGATGCAAAACCATAAGTCAAAATAAACTGGAAATAAAGTACCTATCTACTCATAAGGTTATGACTGGTACTGAATAAACATTTTATTGCTACAATCTACGTCTTTAGGAACTAAAGTTCAGAATAATGAAGAGGCAGATGCACATATGGAGGAAGCAGAATTTTAAAAGTAGCTCAACATAAGGGGGACATGATTCTTTGGTATATGCTTATAATAACACTTGCATGAGAAAAAAAAATTCATGAAACTGGCTACTACAAGTAATTAAAACATCTAGGAATTATCTTTCTTTGAGCTACTACTACAGCCACTATTTTCTTGATATACATTACTACTTACCGATTTTCTTGATTTACATTACTATTTACCATTTGGCAATTGAATAAATTCCATTTTTCCTCCTACATTACAAAATTTCTTTCTAGCATCTTCAACTTTTCCACCACTGGCTTTATCCTCTCTGTCTTCAACACATAAAAAAGTCTTCCCCCTTTCAAAATATTTTATCTTACCAATAGTCCCTTCCAGTTAACTATCACATTATTTACTTTCCCTTTTTATGTTCAGCTTCTCCAACGAGTGCCTATAACGACCACTACACCTTCCAAAGCAATCACTTCAGTGAGCCTTTGGCTTCAGTCCCCATAATGCTGAAATTGTTCTTTCAAACCTAATAACCATTTTCTGTGCCAAGTCATGTGGCCTTTATTTGTTCTCTTTCTCCATGACCTCTCCACCATATTTTAAAACTATGTGCTCTTTAAAATTCTCACCTCATTAATGTCATGAATGAACTTCAACCACTACCAGAACATGATGATATATTGGTATTTAACTTAAACACCTCCAGAATAAATTTTTTTTAACCTGTAAAAATAACTATTCAAGACATTCAAATATAAAGTTTAAAACATAAAGCAGTAAATTAAAATGTAATTTTATGAAAGTGAATTTAAATATACACTTTTATTCTCATATGTCATTAGTAGATATACGTAATAAAATATTTTAAAGTAAAAAAACCTGAAAACAATTTTTTTAAGTGAGATTAAAAAAAGCACGTCAATGATTTCACTGGTAAGACAAAAGCATTCTTTTACGCGTTTTTTTCCCATGACTGCTAAAATAGCACTTTTCAACTTAGTCAGGAGGTAACAAGGAGACAGTTTAGGCTAACTCCAAATATTATCCTCTGATTTCTACATTTTCTTTTTTCTTTTTCTTTTTTGTCCTTTTTGAGACCGGCCGCACCGCGCTCAGTCAGTCGGTCATCCCCATATAGGATCCGAACCCGTGGTGGGAGTGCTGCTGCGCTCCCAGTGCTGCATTATCCTCTGATTTCTACATTTTCTTTTTTCTTTTTCTTTTTTGTCCTTTTTGAGACCGGCCGCACCGCGCTCAGTCAGTGAGCGCTGTGGGAGCACCGGTCATCCCCATATAGGATCCGAACCCGTGGTGGGAGTGCTGCTGCGCTCCCAGTGCTGCACTCTCCCGAGTGCACCAGGGGCTCGGCCCAGATTTCTACATTTTCAAACGACCATCTCTTGTTTGATCACCTTCTAGAGTACTTCTGAACAACTTTCTTTTTAAGTGATGGTAACCTTTACTGATAATAAGCTGCAGTTTTCTGTGACTCCAAATGCATTGTACATGGGCTTGTCTTTCTGCACAAAATGAAAAACTGAGTTATTGATCTAATCTCAGGCCAGAAATAATTCAGATTTCTGGTTTTTCTTTTTAATTCAATTTACCAATTGATTGATTATGAATGAATATTCATGGAGTACAAAGCTGTCACCACTTGTGCCCAAGATGTGATGGCCAGATCCATACTGGCAGCATGCCCATTACCACAAATTGCAATTATATCCCGTGTCCCACACCCAATTAATTGTACATATTTATGGGATACAGTGTAATATATCTATACACGTATACAATGCATAATAAATTAGGGTAATTGCTTTATCCATCACCTCAGATATTATCATTTCTCTGTGGTGAGAACATTCAAAATTCTCTCTTCTTGCTATTTTGAAATATGCAATATATTACTAACTATAATCACCCTACTGTGTAATGGAGCCTTAGAATTTACACCTCCTGTCTAACTGTAACTTTGTACCTATTCCAAACTCTCCCCATTCTCCCCACCCCCTCCTTCCCAACCTCTGGTAACCACTATTCTATTCTCTACTTCTATGAGATCATCTGGTATTTCTCTTTCTGTGCCTGGCTAATTTCACTTAACATAATTATCTCCAGTTCCATCCAGGTTGCTGCAAATGATAGGATTTTTTTTTTTAATGGCTGAATGGTATTCTATTGTGTAAATATACCACATTTTCCTTATCCATCCATCTCTTGATGAATACTTTGCTGGATTCCATGTTTTGGCTATGTTTAGATATGGGGATATCCAAAGGAAAAAAATAAGTAACAAAAATTAGCAAATAACTATGATGAGTGTCTTTGAGTATAAGTTTTATTTACTACATGTAGTATTAAGAACATAATACAAAATTGTTTCCTAAAGGGACTGTATACTGTGCTGTCCAGTAGTGGGACTGCTGGATCACATGGGCATTCTACTTTTAATTTTTTGAGAAACCTCCAAACTGTTTTGCATAGTGGCTTATACATTGCTGGTGGGAATGTAAATTAGTACTGCCACTCTGGTATTGGTTTTGAACAGCACGGTGTCCTGCAACATTAAACACCAGCATGGTGATCACTACTCCTCTCTCCTTCCTCACTCTCCTCAGCCTATTTTGCTGCCCTTTCTCTAGTCCCACCAGATGGAGTCCTTCACTTCTGCTCTTCTTTCACTACACTGTGCTCTCTTTGATGAACAAACATGTTCTGTGCTGATGACCACCAAATCTCTACCATTATTCTCAAACTCTGACTTAAGTCAGAGTTCTGGATCTCCAACAGCCTTTAGACAACTGCCATTTCCACATCTTGTCCACATCAAATCTACCTTCCTAATCTTAACTCTGCCCAGATATAAAAACAATAAACTCAACAGCTCAACACAGACTTCAAACAGACCCCATCATATACATACCTGTAATGTGTGATAATGGAGAAGGGAAGGATTACTTAATAAGTGGCATTGAGTCAAACATAAAGCTATTTGAGGAAAAATAAAACTGTTGTCTTTACCTCATTGACTGGGCAAAATAAATAATATATGAGTTAAAGAGTTAAGCACTTTTTAAAAAATCAACTAAAGAAAAACTAAAGTGAAAGTGGGTATTTATTGAACCAGTAGAGGATAGAAGACAGGAAAAGACTAAGAATTTTACTACAAGAAAATTAAAACTTTTATAAGTTAAAAACAAAAATGTCCGTCAAATTACAGCACAACATACAGTCTCTTTAGGAATCAATTTTGTATTACATTCTTAATACTTGAAAATTAAAACTTTTATAAGTTAAAAACAAAAATGTCCATCAAATTACAGCACAACATACAGTCTCTTTAGGAATCAATTTTGTATTACATTCTTAATACTACATATAGCAAAAAAAATGTTATATTCAAAGACACTCATCATAGTTATTTGCTAATTTTTTAAATATGAAAAACATTGGAAACAGCACACAATGTTTAACCAAAAGGGGAATGGTACAGTAAATTATCCCTTTAGGAAATGATTACCAAAACAAAAAAATGAGAAAATGCTTACGTGCTAAAAAAAATAAGTTAGGGCCGGCCCAGTGGCGCACTGCTACGGTGTGCCGCTTGGGAGTGCGGCGGCCAAAAAGGAAAAAAAAAATAATAAGTTAATTAAAAAGAAAAATGAAAAATAAAAAAAAATCCAGGCATGGAAAGGAACAAGAGAGAAACACACACCAAAATTTTATCAGTAACTTGAGTGGTAAGAGACAATGAACTTTTTTCTTCTTTCTTTATTCACCTCAATTTTCTTCATAAAAAAACTGAATCTCACAGCACATAAAACCTGAAAAAATGGATTAAAATATGTTTACCCGCTTATCATCATCTTGCTTGGGTTTTCTGGTTTTTTGAAGCAATTTTAGGCCTTCAATTTGTCTAACAAGCAGGGGTATAGTCATCTTGAACCGCTCTTCCAGGCTCACAGCATCTAAAATCTAAGGAAATGTGAGTCAATAGAATTTCTCTGAAATACCTGCTCCAAAACAGGGAATCAGAGCCATGACTTAAACTGTTCAGCCAAAAAAACCCAAACAATAAAATGAAAACAATTCCTATCAGTAGTCAAAGCTACACTATGGCTGACACAACCAAATTAAGTATATTAATCAGCAGGATTGTTTGAGATGAATATGGGAATCCTAAAAAAGACATAAACAAAGGGATCTTGGTTTTTCATTTAAAATGAAGCTGTGTGTTCCAAGATCCAGAACCAAACACACAGTTGAAGTCTATAAAAATAAATGTGCAAGAAAACTTATAGTTTTATAGTTTAGAGATTAAGTCATGAAAATCTAAGATTCTACAGTTGGTTCATTTTTCAAGTGTCTTTAAAACTCATTTAATTTTAAAGAAATAAAAACTGAAAATCATACACAATGCATCATAGGTGTGATTTATATAAGAAACATCATGAAGGATTCTAACATAGCAGGCCCATACACAAGGGAAAGACTATAACTCCACATGTTTAAAAATGGTGAGACAAAGTATGTTTACATATTTAACTTAAATTAAATATTTACCCTTTTTATGATTCTCCGCTTTAACTTTTTCTATAAGTTGGCCAACTATTGATATTGATTGTGCAAATAAAAGAGCTACTTGTGTAAGCAAAAACATAAAATACTCACTTTTGGAAGTCAATTTAAATGTAAAAGCATTTTAATTACTTCTCTGAGTCTCCAGTATCTCTTTCTTGAAGATACTCACTATCTACTCTAAATAAAAAGGGATAAGGCAATGGCATTCAAGAAGAGAACACTGTACCTGGAGCTTCTCTTTGTTGCTTGTTCGGATAATTGAGGTCAGAATGTCTGGTAAAGCTTCCCTGGGAAGACTATCTAAAAGACGTCTCAGTTTAGCAACTGCGGGTACAGACATATCCAACATTTCAACCAACTAGAGGAAAAAAAAACGTTTTAATAAAATCTGGCATTATCTGTAAATTTAAAAAATCACATTTGCATGTAGGTTTAATGTTTGGGGCTCAGTCTTTATTTCTGAAAGATCACTGATTAAAAGGGAAGACTATCTAAAAGACGTCTCAGTTTAGCAACTGCGGGTACAGACATATCCAACATTTCAACCAACTAGAGGAAAAAAAAAACGTTTTAATAAAATCTGGCATTATCTGTAAATTTAAAAAATCATATTTGCATGTAGGTTTAATGTTTGGGGCTCAGTCTTTATTTCTGAAAGATCACTGATTAAAATAATTGAGCCATTTTACAGGCTATGGAGGAAAAGAGAAGTACTTTCAAAACGTCAATCACAATGAAAAGCAAAAGTGGTAAATACTAACGTTTATAAAAGGCTCTGCAAATTTTGCTATGATTTTATTTGTAATTTTATACTATAAAAATTTTTAATTTATAGAAAGTTTCCAAGAATAGTACAATGAATTCCTTTATATCCTTCCTTCTCGATTCACCAATTCTTAACATTTTGCCACATTTGCTTTCTCTCACTCTACATACATACACAATTATTATTGCTGAATATCTGAGAGTGAGTGGCACACATTATGACCCTTGTTCTTAAGAACAAGGATATCCTCTTACATAATCACAATATAATTATCAGTTCTGCAAATTTAACATAGCTGATGCTATTATGATAACCCATCAGGAACTGAAATACTTATTTTTAGTATAACATTTGGACTAACTAGAATCTGAGAACTGCCTGCATGTGATTTTTAGAAAAACAACTTACAGGGTATATCCTGGAATTAAGAGAGATTACGCCTAAGGTAAGCTTTCAGTAACTGTGATAGTTATTAGGGCTATTCACAAACATTCCCCTTTTCTCCTGGGCTCATGGCAGGACTGCTCTTTCTCACCTCCTTTGAATACAGATATGGCTATGAGTCTTATGACCCAAGAAATAAGAAGGGAAGTAACAGTTCCTTCTGGGAAAAAGCATTAGAAGTCATTGAAAGATTTGCCACATTTCCTTCTCCTGCCTCAGTGATAAGGGAAGCATGTCTTGAGATGAATTGCTAATCTACCTGGGTCCCTAAGTGACTCTAATAGGCAGATTACCACATTCATGAGTTTTACAAATGAAGCAAGAGCAACAGATGTTATGTTATGTGACCAAGATTTTGGAGCAGTTAACACAGAGAAACTTAGCTTATACTAATTCACAAATGATGCACCAAATCCCATTTAGTCAATTCTAAGACGATTTCATATGCCAGTAATAATCAAATCTCTCTAAAAACATTATAATTCAGGAACCTACCCATTGCCTGCTTAGAATCAAGGGAATTAAAGTACATTATCAAGCTGTTCAGGTGGGAACAGTAAATAATAAAATTTGAAGACCCTTGCTCCTAGAAATTCATCCTGAGAAAATGAAACAGTTCAAACTCATTCTCCTAACACTTATTGAATACAAACTATTTGCCAGACACAATATACTGCTCAATACAGGATGGCTAAAGCAGGGATCAGTTCAAATTTGGTAGGGAAAACAGACCTATAAAACAAATTTCAATACAATGTGATAAACATTATACTAAATGACACGTATAAAGGACTGTCAAGGCACAGAGAAATGAGCACTAACAGCTTACAGGAGTTGGAAACTATATGAAAATTCAGAGAAGGAAGAGCACTTCCAGCAGAGACCAGAAGGCAAAAATAATAGACATGAAATAACAAGATGTGAAGTCTTTGACACAGTTGAGGCAAGATACACAGGCCTAAGAAAAGTTGCAAAGAACGTTAATGTTATACAAGAAATTTGGACTTCATCCTGTAGCCATTAAAGTCTTTTATTTAAGGGGAAGGCACCCCCAACCTTTTTTTTTTTTTAGAAAGGCTTAGTGAACAGGATAGCTTAAAGATAGAAGAAAGTAGAAAGAGATAGGAGGCTACCAAAGACATCTACTGATGCGGGCTGTAGAAGTAGATGTAGAAGGGAATAAAAGAGAAGAATTAATTGGAAACAATCTTAATGTCTAGGGCTGTCTGGTTAGCTCAGTTGGTTAGAGTGTGGCATTGTAACACCAAGGCCAAGGGTTTGGATCCCAGTACCAGCCAGGTGCCAAACAAAAAAAGAAAGAAAGAAAGAAAATCTTAATGTCTAAAAAGAGAAATGATAAAATTATGATATTCTGGAGGGAAGGAGGGGGTTTGGGGAGGGACAAGTCAGGTAAAGGGCTTAAAGAAAAATGATTTGTAATAAAGAATATGCTAATAATAAAAAATAAATAAATAAATATTTGCAGAACGTTTAAAAAATTATGAATTCCAACTCAATGAAATTTTTTAAAGTACTTAATTAAAAGTACTTAATATGAAAATTAGACATGGACATGAAAACAAAACATTAAACTGAATATGGACCAAGACCAGAAGACAAGCAAAAATTAAATTAGATATAAGATGGTAGTAAAATTTATGGTGATTTTGCTCTAAAAATTACTTCGATGTCATTACAAAATCTTTACATGTTTAAAAAGTTTCTGTTGATTCAAAATGGGAAGAAGAAAAGGCAAAGTGAAAGAAGCCATGAAGCTGTGTCCAGTAGAAGTACAAAGACATAGGGAGCATTACCCAGGAAAAGGAAAAGAAATTCTATGCCTCCCTCTATCTCCTTCATTCCTAAACAGTATATGCACTTATTCCAGTTTTCAAACTACAGTTTCTTTCTTCAGAGTAAATGCTTTCAGCCCCCATAGAAATTCCAAGTTTTCCATTTTTCTATTATTGTTCACCCCACTACAAATGTGTCACTTCAAACGATATATCAGGTTCAAATACCATAGGCTGTGAACACTTGCTCTACACACTTTTCAGTGATCAGAGATGTTCATAATCAAGACCTTTACATACCACCTGATCCTCACTGATCCAATTATATCAACGGAAAAGTAGAAGACTACATTTTATAATATAATCTTATAATATATTTCATTAAGGTTTGAAATGAAATGGGGAGGGAAGGGGAGCTTTCTGTTCCATCTAGAGTTAACCAAAAAACTCAAACTAGAATTAAGGAGTCAAATATTTAATGTATGCCTAAAGTGTGCTTCCCTCCCAGCATTCTAGCTAATCCAAGTTTTAACCATTCTTGAAATCAGTCCATCATGGGCTTCATCTTCCATAGTTATCACTACTCACAGTGTGACCTTGACTTCTGAAGCAATACAACTTATATAATTTGGTGCCTAGACATTTTAGTGGCAAACAGCTTCTGTGTAGTATTTTACTTTTTAACATTAAATATTTAGATTTAATAGCTATCTGGTTTGGAGACACTGGAAGTTAAAAGGAAAGCTCTAGAAACACTCTTTGGAAAAACTTTAGAAAGGGTTTGCTAATATGTCCTGGAATGCTTTAGGTACAACCCCAGACAAAAGCATGTTGGAATTAATATAGGAATGGTCCCTGACTTACGACGGTTTGAACTACAATTTTTTGACTTTATGATGGCACTTTCAGCTGTGTACGTTAAGGGTGAGGACCCATACAACCATCCTGTTTTTCACTTTCAGTAAATTATTCAACAAATTGCATGAGATACCCACACTTTGTTATAAAATAGGCTTTGTGTTAGATGCTTTTTGCCCGACTGTAGGCTAATGTAAGTTTAAGGTAGGCTAGGCTAAACTATGATGTTTGGTAAGTTAGCTGTATTAAATGCATTTTCAACTTCTGGTAATTTCACCTTACAATGGGTTTATCGGGAT
This sequence comes from Galeopterus variegatus, assembly GCF_000696425.1. Classification (NCBI taxonomy): domain Eukaryota; kingdom Metazoa; phylum Chordata; class Mammalia; order Dermoptera; family Cynocephalidae; genus Galeopterus; species Galeopterus variegatus. The sequence continues at coordinate 160,843 of NW_007728396.1, forward strand.
GTAACCCCATCATCAAGTTCATCAAGGAGCAGCAGTATTACAAAATATTACAAAATTATTTAAATATATGCTACCCTAAAACTTCACCACACGACAGATTCATCATATCTCAGGGAAGCAAAAGAACCAAAGAAAAAAAGGTTTTAAGGAAAAAATAAAAGTAACTCACTTGTACTGCATACTTGTAAAACTGTTCTGATAGTTCTCCTAGCTCCTCCCTTGTTTTGCAGGTGTTGGGAAATTCCTCAAGCCGGTCCAACTGTTCCACTTCAGCAACGGGATATGGCTTCTCTTTTAAGACCTGCACGATCTGGAAACGGCATAGGCCCGTAATCAACAAAGTATAGTGGGGCTTGGGCCAGTTACTGCCTACAACCTGAACCACCAGTGCAGCTGTCCCAATCCTGAAAAACACAAAACATCAGAATTACAATCAGTATGGCAGAATAGAAACTCACTTCAAAAAGTGTCAGCTTTTCCAAGAAATTCATTAAAAACAAAGAACATCTAAAGTGTAAATGAGTTACTTCTCCATTTAATTTGGCACCCAGTATGTGGTCTGTTACTACCATCAGCTATGTGACAAAGCAGGCCATCTCACTATAATTAGCACCTATTCTAAAAATTGTGTAGAAGTTCCTAAACATTTGGATTATTTAAGCATAAAAACATAAAAGTAAAAGTAGCTGACAATTATATAGCTTAATTTTCCAGACTAGGAATAAGGCAATCTTATACCAGAATAAATATTAACATTTTTAAATAGATGTAAATATAAACAACATAAACCAATTTAAGAAATCTCTGTCCCAATACCAGTTCTGCTAATAATCTCAAGCCAGTTTTCTTACGTAATCTATAAAACTTCTACATGTCCACCTTATCACAAACTGCCATCACAATCTGGGAATCAATATATATGCCTTTGATACTAAATTTCTAAATGCAGGGGCTAAACATTACAGATCACACACTGTCACGGACTGAGGAGAGCTAATGTCCTCCATCTCAAGAAAATATAGACCTACTTCTAAGTGGTAATCACCTCGCCTAATAGTAGTTGAAAAAGTTTTATTTAAGTCTCAGCTCCTTATCCGAACATACAATTCTAACATAGACTTAATTTCAGATTAACTGTCAGATATAAACTTTATTCACAGAAAGGAAGTCTCATCCAAACTAAGCCAAAGTTATACAAAATACAAAGATCAACATTCAGAAAATGCTTCCAGAGCCCAAATTTTAAAAATCTTCTTCAGAAAATTCAGAAAAGAAACCTAATAAAGTGACCACAGCCTTCGATACCCTGGGAAAATGGTAATACGAGAATACTATACCTGCCCATCTCAAACATATGAATCACATACAAATACAGGATGTGAATATTTCAGTGAATTTGCCTACATTTACATACAGTGAATTCTTGATTACTTCCTCATAAATTATTCACTCTGTGGATTATATGTAACCTTCGGCATCCTTCTGCCACTCAGCTTATTTTGAACTATATCCATCCTTCCTTTTCAGTCATATCATTTGTACAGGGAACAAAAACTGATTTAAACAATAATTTAAGCTAAATAATTAGGAAGATAATTTGGTGATGAGAGAAAACATCGCATACTTTAAAAACCTGAAATGATTTCACAATTATTGATTACTTTGATTTATTTGTGTTATGGCTTCTTTTCTTCAATCACTAACCAATAGCAGGTTATTGATCCCGTTTCCTGAAAACCAACCAGATTTCCTGAGAAAGACAGCAATATCTAAAATGATTGCAGATCACCACAGATTATAATTCATTGCAGATAATATTCACCAATGTTTACACAATGCTGAAATAGTTCACAGTTCTGTTTGCATACAGAAACATCCACCGACAAGAAACCGGATCCCTGGCCTAAGGGGTTTACAAAGTAGAAACCAAGGAGAAACCAGAGATGAGACAAATCCAAACCTCCAGATTAGGAGATAAATTTAATTATTTGGGCTACATCACTGATAAAAGGTGATATTAAAAGTGAGTTATCTTACAAAGCAAATAAAATACTTTTGCTAACTGTGAAAAGATGTTCCAAATTGAAAAGATTAAGTTGGATTTACACTATGCCTCTTCTAATGAGAAAAATATATAAAGGTTTTAAATGTGTTAACTGGCTCTTACTTGAAATCACTTATAGTTAATTAGAATGTACTTCTTTTAAAGAAAAACTAGATCTGTGAAATAATAGATGGCTAGAAACTGAGTACCTGGTGAAAGACATTTTGGATGAAACACACTGTGAAAAAGGGCCATGTCTAATTTTAATAGACAAGTTCTATTGCATATTGGGCTCTAGATTTTTATATATAAAAATAAGTAAACAAAACATTCAATTAATCTAATACTTTTCCTTCCATGATACAGAACAGGCTTCATATCAAGTTAGTCATCTTTCTAAATACTCTAGCTTTTCTATTATAATATGTGCATTATTACATATGACCAAAAAGCAATGTTTTGACTTTGGACAGACCCAAAGTTATACATCTAAATGAGTGTGTCTTTGCCTTTAGGTAATAGCTCTGTAAGTTTATACCTTAATTACTGTGATATTGTTACAGCTCAAAGAATTTTTGAAACTCTCAACTGGAATCTATCTTCAGAGTCTGTAAAGTATTATTTTAATCCAAACAAGGTCTGATTACAATGGGTATGATTCATGTAATTTGTAAATTGACTTATATAAGATTTTCAAAAGTGTTTGAGGACCATCAACTATAGTTGATAGATGTTCTAAGTGGTAATATCTAAAAGCAGCACTACAAGAAAAGAGCAGTTTTCCAAAATGAGGATATTATGTAAATATCAAAACTGGTCTATATGCCAAGCACTTCCCCCAACCTTTTTTTTTTTTAACTTTAAAGGCCTCCATTTTCTTGGAATCCTCAATCTCCCAAGTCCTTTCTGTAATGCTGCTACTTCGGTTCTGCCCATATTGGAAGAATATGAAGCTTGCCCTCTCCTCTCCTAAGCCCCTTTTGTGAAATCTATGTTTAAAACTACTCATTTGGGGACTAATAATACCACTAGCATATAGGTTTAGAATGTCTGTAAGTTACAAAAGGCTTTCCTAAGTATTACTTCATTATATATCCCATTCCTCCCCTATGAAGAAGGTGATAATATCTGAGGTTCAAAAAAGGTACAAGTTACTTATCCATGGTTACAAAGATATTTAATAGCAATAGTGTTTGTAAGTTAGATTTTATGACAAAATTTTATTCTTCCCCACCAAAATGAATAATATGAATTTGTATCTAAAAGAAGTATAAAAATAAATACTTATTAACATAGCTTCTAAATAGCTGAGATAATGGAAAGCCCAGCTATTATTTAATATACAATAAACTCTTCAACAACACAGTTTTGAACTGTGCAGGTCCACTTATATCTGGATTTTTCAAAATACATGTATCGGAAAATTTTGCATTCATGACATACCTAACTAAACAGTTAATTAGCCTAGCTAACAGTAGTCTATTAGTTAAGTACTTAACTGCATAACTACTACTTAAGTAAGGAAATGTTCTCCACCCCAACCCCAGGGCTGGGTGGTGGGTACAGCGCTGAGTCGGGGTTGTGACCCCAGGGAAAACACTCAGTGAAGTCAAAAGTTATACATGGATTCGGGTCAAACCTATAATGTTTACATCTTAGTGACAATGAAGAGACGTACTTCTACCAAAGCTCTGGAAACAAAAGAAAATTTATACATATCTGAGAAAGAGCCACTGAAACATCTTTTTGGTTTTGTCTTGTGCCATACTACTTATCTTCTTGAATACTTGATGATTTTTGGCAAAATTTATCATTACTGACAATGATTTAGAAACAAGGAGTCTATTGGGAGAGCACTAAGCTCTACAACAGAAAAGGCTCCATTTCTGAATTTAAGAAATGCCACTTGTAGATAGACCCTCCTTAAGAGGAATAAATGAAGATTTAGGAAAATCTAAGAAGAGCTATGTATCACATACTTGCAATATAAAAGATTAAATTTAAAAATTTTACTATTATCAGGTAATATTTCTTGAATGCCTAAGAATGCTAATAGATACAAATAGTAGTAATACATGGACAAAGAATCGATCCAAATTATGAAGCTCTGTGTATATAAAGCATTACTATTTTGTTAGACAAATGCCAATGAACCTGATTTGGGGTCTCACAGATGAAGAAGAAAGCCAACAAAGAACGAAGGAGTGGGAAACCAGCAATGCGAGGAAATGAAGCCATGCAGTTAGGACAATGTGAGGTTGGCAGAAGGAAATGCATGAAAGGATGTTGTACAGGGAGTGCTAAATTATTACCCATTTTCTCTAAGAAAACAATGGGTCACTCAGGAGCCACTAAAAATACAGTTCAGTTAAGCAGAGCAATGCAGGATGTCTTGCCATGGTATGGAGCCAAATTCTACAATGCAGGGATCATACAAAGCTCTTCCTTTAAAAAGGATCCTGTCAGGCCACATGCCTGCACACCAACAGGAGAAAGGGAAGGCACTGCTCAAAACAGCAAAGTTAGTGGCACAGGTAAGTCAACATCTGGCCCTGCTACTTTGTATGGCAAGGAACACAGGGGAGCAAATTACTTCTGCTGCTCCTTGAAGACACAGCCAGTGTCACCTGGATGGTGTAAAGGAAACAAGAGACAGGAACAGAGCGCTTCACCTTCCCTCTGGGCCACTACCACCTTCTGGAAAAGCAGGTAACTGGGAAAGGAGAGATTTGTATATAGAAAGAGACTAACACTATGGATAACTCAATTTTTGTATCATTAAAGTTTTTGTTTGTTTTTAAGTAAAGAGTGTTTTAAAGGCCGTGTTAGAGAAAAAAGACATCAGGACCTAATACCAAGGAATATGGTGCAATCTTTCTACATAGACTTTTCCAGTAGCTAACAATATTTCTAGGATAACTAGCTGGTCTGGTGAGTCCTTATAATGCAGGAATTCTATGAAGACTTTTCAGTGTATGTTTTCTAATTTAAACGACTACATTTTAACATTTGTTACCCATTTAAAACAAAGGCAACAATACCAACATCAAGGATCAGATTATACATTACCTAGATATTAGTGATTGATTACTTCCAGGTAAGAGAATTTAGGTGTCATTGTTTCGGAGGGATTTACATAAAAGAAATTAAAAACACTCCAAAATCTTGCCAGAATAATACCAACAAATAGTCACTCAAACCTAAAATACGACTAAATCTACTTTTAAAATTCAGTGTACCCATAAGTAATCAATACATACGCACAATAGAAATAAAACAAAAAAATCTAATTATGAGCACTCTTGCCTTAAAATGCAACTAAGTGCCTGTGCACAGAAGGCAAAAAATTATGGGAGAAATAAGCAGAGTAAAGTTTAAGGAGTGGTGTCATATGAAGGGAAACCAGAATCCAATATGAAGTGTCTTCAAAAAGTTTATGGCAAGGTTCATGGATCTTTCAATTCCAGTTTTTCCATGAACTTTTTGAAGTACCCATGTACAATTTATCAAGGAGCACTGGATCTTGAAAAGTGTCCAATTCCGCTCAGTCAATAACCAAAGCAAATCAGATGGGAGCCAAAATGTTTTCCATACTTGAAAAAAGCAAGGCTTTTACAATGTGAACTAATACTGGGCTGTTGTGGTGGGAGTTTTTTGTTTTGTTTTGTTTTTTAAGGAGAGCAGGGGAGAGGTTCGTTTCCTTTGAGAATCTGAAAAAAGCTATGGACTCTCCTCAAAAAAATGCACACAGACACAAGATTTTGAATAAAAATAAGGCAATTCTAACCTTTCCCAAATCCATTCAGTGTCAGCAATCCCTAATTTAAAAATAAGAGATAAATGCAGGGGAAGGAGAAGTTCTAAATTGGAAAAACACCTCAAGTAGAGGTAGGATGGGAGGCAGGGGCTTGAGAGGTGAGTTTGAAGTTAACAGTACTTGTTGAGAGCATACTATATACAAGCATTGTTCAATAAAAATATAATGTAAGCCACATAGGTCATTTTAGTAGCCACATTATAAAGTAAAATCAGGTGAAATCTGAGCATTTTATTCAACTCCAGTCAAAATATTACCATTCCAACATTTAACCTATATAAAATCTATTAATCAACAAAATATTTCACACTAAGATTTTTCAGAATCTGGTATGTATTGTACAGCTGCAGCCACACATTTAGAGTGACCAAACACCCTTGTTTGCCTGAGACTAGGGGCTTCCTGGGACATAGGATTTTTGATGCTAAAACTAAGACTGTGTGGGACAGTTGGTCACTCTAGCATCTCAATTTGGACGAGCCACACTTGAACTGCTCTGTAGCCACATGCACTGTACAGTACTGGACAGCACAGCTATCTGTGAAGCATGGTGCAAAGCAAATTATACACTGTGATTTAATCTCCATAACACACCTAAGATCTCTTAGGATAGATGTTGTTAGTTTTCAAATTACAAATGAAGAAAAAAATAGACATAGATTAAGTATTTCACCTATAGTCACACAACTAGGGCCAAGGTGTTAGGTAATCTAGTGGTAGGCCTGGGGCCTAAGAAAATAAATATTAAGATATGAGAGAAGGAACAAAGGTGAGAAGCTAGGAAAGTTCCAGAAAGGAAGACAAGGGAATATATGAAAAGGAAAGACCCTTCAAGAAGGAAAACAGAAGTATTGGGGGGAAGAGGGAGAGGATGGCAGGGAGTGTGGAAGAAAGGCACCCAAAAGTTAATGGAAGAGCGATGCAGTTTAGGAATGAGACAGGAAAAGAAGAAAACGTGTGGGAGTAGAGAATGTCTCGGAGAACAAAAATGATATGAGGGAGACGGGGAAGGAGGAAAGGAAGACAGAGGAATGAGGGGAAAGGGAAGGGAGAGATCACCCAGGGAGAAAGCACAGGCCCAGGAGAACCGGGGCGGGGGCAGGGGGGATTCAAACCAAATTGTCAACATGTCAACGGCAGCAGATAATTGTAAAGACTTTTCGCCAGGTGTCAGCCACTACTTCTTGAATTGTCTCATTAATGGTTACTGGGCAGCTATCTGTCATTCCAATTTTCCACGTGAGAAGGCTGCAGAAGCAGAACCGAACCGCGGAGGCCGCCCCTAGCCTGGGCCGGGCTCCCGGGAGGAGGCCGCGCCGCCCGC
>NW_007728396.1:169027-180246 GCF_000696425.1 Galeopterus variegatus
TGCCTGTGCAGCGGCGGCAGGTCCTGCGCGTCGCTGGCCGGGTCGGGCGTGTTAGGGATGACGCCCAGGATGGTGCTCTGCAGCGACGTGCCCTTGAGCAGGCGGCTCCGCACCAGCTGCAGGTTGCGGGCCGAGTCCACGCTGGTGCGCATGGTGGAGCCAGGCAGCAGGACGCCCTCGTGGGTGAGCAGCAGCGGGAGGCGGCTGGGGATCTGGATGGGGCTCACCGACGACATGGCGACGGCCGTCCGCACTGGGGGCCCTCTAAGGGCTTGGCTGTGCCGCTCGGTTTGCGCGGCCGCCACCGAAACTCGCAGCCGCCGGCGCGCCGCCGCTTCCGGTCCGAGCTACGGCCCGCCCCCAGGCTCAAACCTCGCCGCTTCGCGCTGCCCCCTCCCGGAGCCTCCTGGTAGGAGCTGCGCGTCGTAGACACGCGAAAAGAGGCGCAGCAGGTAAAGCCTGCTGCGAACTTCGCCTCCACTTAGCTTCGCTCGCAGTGTGTTTGGAAGGAGGATTGTGTCTGAACTGTAGATACGTGAAATATCTTTAGCTTTTTATTGGAATTGATTTGTGATTTACAAAAATGTTGCAAAAGTATAGCAAAGAGTTCCCCTATACCTTTCACCCAGTTTCCCTTATCATCTTACATATTTATAGTTAGAGTATTAAAACCAGGAAATTAACATTGCTGTTATCTAATCTACAGACTTTACCCAAATTTTGCCAGTTCTCTCACTAATGTCCTTAATTGGATCTGGCCCAGGATCCAATCCAGGATGCTAGTCTTCATTTTGTCATGGTTTCTCCTAGGTTTCCTCTTATCTGTGGCAATTCCTGAATCTTTTTTCTTTTTTTTTTTTTTCTCGTCTTTTAAAATCTTGATACTTTTAAAGGGTATCGGCCAGTTATTTTGTAGAAGATCCCTCAATTTGGGTTTATCCAATATTTTACATGATCATATCAATGGTATGTATTTTTGGTTCAAATACCATCAAAGTAATGAGTAATGATATGGCCTTGTGACACGTGAGAGTGAAATGTCTTGTTAATGGTAATTTTAATCTTGATTACTTGATGAAGGTGGTATCTGCCGGGTTCACAGTAAATTACTATTTTTCTCATCATAATTAATAAGTATCTTGTGAGGAGATAATTCTACATTTATTAATTGGAATTCTCCTGTAAGAAAAAGCTGTCCCATCTCGCCTATTTATTTACTTATTCAACTGCTTATTTATGTTAGTATGGACTCATAGATATCTATTTTGTATGGGTTATAATTCTATAATATTATGTATTTCTTTGCTTGAATTATTTCAGATTTAACCATTGGGAGTGCCTTCATATTGGGATTTGACTTGGGTCTGGCTATTAGGGGAAAATTTTTCTCCAAATACGAAGTCCAGCAATGCTCTTAGAATCCAGGAGGGAATTGAAAGTCCATTCAAATCAACAGGCATTTGTTGAGAGGGACTGCTCAGTGCCAGGCCCTGGGCTAATAGCAAAGGAGTAAAGAAGGTAACATAAACCAAGGTCCTACCCTCCAGCCTCTCTCGGCCAGGGTAACAGACCCATAGACAGCTGAGTCTGGTACAGGGCAGACAGAACTGTTTGTTTCTATGTGTGCACCAGATAAGGGAAAGGAGATGGCTGTGGTAGACATAAAAGCAGAACCCTGGAAGCTCCTGCCTAAAGCTCTTTCTCTGATATGATACCACCTTATTTTATTCATTCACTAAGAAATATTTTTATATTGTTTAATATTTATCTTAAGAACCATTCACTAAAAAATGCTTTCTGAACACTTACTATGTGCTGGATACTATTCTAAGTGCTGGGGGATACATCAGGGAGCAAGACAGACAAGGTTCCTGCTTTCATGGAGCTGACATTCTAGTGAGAGAAACAATCAATAAGCAAGGAAACAAATAAGGAAAATATTTTTGGATTGTGGTAAGTCCTTTAGATGGTCAGAGAAGTCCTCTAAAAAGATGACATTAGAACTGAGTCCTGCACTATAAGAGAGCAGTAAAGCAAAGATCAGGGGGTGGGACCCAGGGCTCCATTCCAGGCAGAAGAAGCAATGATTGCAAAGACCCTGTGGCTAGGGTGAATTTAGGATCTGTGAGGAACCTGCTCCTGCAATGTACTGAGCGTAGGGCCCAGTGATATCTGATGAGGTAAGAAGGTGGACCTGGTCAGATAATAGAGGGCTCTGCTAAGGAGTGTGGATCTTACTCTAAGCCTGATGGAAGCTATTGGAGATTTCCTATACTTGAATATCATTATCTGGCTTATGTTTTCAAAAGATCATTTGGCTGCTGTGTGGAGAAGGGAATGTAAAGATTTACGATCAGAAGCAGGAAGGTCAGTCAGGAAGTGGTTGCTATCATCCTGGCAAGAGGTGACAAGGACATAGACTAGAGGCAGATGGATTCAAGCTGTGTTTGAATGTAGCTTCAACAGAATATGCTGATGGGTTGGACATGAAGAATGAAGGAAAAACAGTTGTCAAGGATATGTCCTAGATTGGGGCCTGAGCCACTTGGGCCTAAAGAGAAGTTGAGGTGCTAGCTGAAGATCTTGGGTATAACCAGCAGGTCCTGGATTGTTTCTCTGAATGTGTACGATGTGCCCTACCTTGGGGTGATATGGAGGAAAAATATACACGGCCCAGGTCCACAAGAGCTTACTTATCATCAAGGGTCTCTCCGAAGGGAAGCAGGGAGAGAGGCTGCATTCTTTGAGGCTCCAATGTTCTAAAAAAGAACTTCTAAAACCATCTGACAAACTTTGTGGTATATTTTTTAAACACTTATATTTAATGCTTTTAGCATACACACATACCCCAACAACAAGAACAAACAATGTAAGTGTTCTGTTCACATAATAATTTCTGGATTTATTTTTTAAAATACAAATGAATATTCATACGGTGCTATAGGAGGTATGGCGTAGTGTGGCAATGGGCCCAAGTTTAAGTGGCTTGCATGATGACCCAACAACAAGAACAAACAATGTAAGTGTTCTGTTCACATAATAATTTCTGGATTTATTTTTTAAAATACAAATGAATATTCATATGGTGCTATAGGAGGTATGGCGTAGTGTGGCAATGGGCCCAAGTTTAAGTGGCTTGCATGATGAACACCTTTCAACCCTGTCGGTATATCTCTGTGACAGGATAAGTCAGCCCACTTGGAATCTAAATTTAGAATCTAAATATGATGTCTTTAGTAACGTGTGGCTTTCCTTCTCCTTTTTTGACAGGCTCCACATGTACTTCATTCACTTATCCATCAAATATTTACTAAGCATCTACTATGTGCTGGGCACATATTCTAAATTCAAGCATACATCAGTGAACAAGACAGACAACGTCCCTGGTTTCAAAAAGCTTATATTCTAGTGTGATAGGTAGAAAATAAATAAGCCAATAAAGAAATAAATGGCAATTTCAGAAGGTGATGAGTAAAAAAAACACAATAGGAAAATCTGTAGAAGGTGATAGAGAAAAGCAGACATTAGATAGGGAAGTCTGGGAGGGTTACTCTGAAGAGGTGGCGTTTGAGCTGAGACCTGAATGACAAGAATGGGCTGGGTCTGCAAGGAGCTGGGAGGAGAATGTCCTTGGCAGGGAGTAGGATGAGTGCAAAGATCAAGGTGGGGAGGAGCTTCCCAGTTTCTGGGACAGAGGAGATGGCCAGGCACTGGGATGTGGAGATTCAGCAATAAAAAAGATGGACAGTCACTGGCTTCCAGCAGCTGTTGGAACTAACAGAAAGAAATAAACCTAAAATCAGGAAAAGTTAAATAGCGCAGAGGAGTAAGGTCTAATTACTTAAACTTCTTCAGGGCCTGGCTTACAGGTACTTCCGTCTGCTTGCCCGGGGCACTTTCATTACCCTCGGACACACCTTCCAGTCTTGGACACTAGACTCTGCTGGGTAAATGGTAAGAGCAATGAGGAAGTAAATCAGCTCTTCCAGAAAGCTCTTGGCATAGATTAACTGGCTCCAGCAACCCCCCTCCTGTCCACAGGCTGTTTCCCCATATGCAAATAGCCCACGTCTAAACCAAGTGTGCAATCATGACTTTTGCCCCAGGGGATAGAGAGAACACAGAGCAGTAAGCATCTGTTTCCTCTCTATTTTATTCCCAGGCATGTCCTGGTCTCCACCCTATCCATAGCGATGGTCTTGCCACTAATAATAGTGAATAAACTTCAGCTCCAACTCCTTCATGAGAGGAAATTGGGAGGCCAGCAAACTTTTCAGGGACTGCCAAAGGAAGCTCTGGAGGGAATTCCCCTGGCTGGTTCAGGCAGTGGAGGTGGACTTTGTAAAACTGGAAGGAGGCCCAAGCTAATGTGGGGCTGAGTCCCAGTTTCGTTGGGATGAGCAATTCATATGCAAGCATATCCATTGCACGAGTTTGCATTTTCTTAATTTTCATTTGGTTTAGTTTTTCCTGTTACTCGTTTCCTGGACAAATCTGTACAGGAAAGAATCACAACTAGGGAACTCTCATTGAATCTTTTTGCAGGTGTGTATGAATAAACCACGTTGGCAAATCATACTATAGCTGAAAGATGAGAGAGAATCTAATTTCTTTACTTGGTCTCTAAGAATCTGGTCTTCCTCATGATCCCGCACTTGCTGGTTAATGAGTGAAAAATAAACAGGCTTACCATTTTAAGATCTTGTTTGATACAAAATTTAAATAGTTCTGTTAAATAGTGCTCAGTAAAGGCACAATCTCAAAATTGTTGTCTAGTAGAGGAAGAATAGGGATCCTGGGCACAGTGTCCTCTGCTCCTAGGCTTTCCCAGGTGATGTCTTTTGTTCACCTGGTCACTGCCTGTCCTGCTGTCATTGGAAGCTGACTGGCTTTTGTGAAGTCCTTCAAGTCATGCTTTTCGGCTCGCTCACATTTATTTTCCACTCATTAGCCAGCAAGTGGAGGATCATGAGGAAGATCAGATTCATAGAGACCAAGTAAGGAAATTAGATTCTCTCACCTTTCAACTATAGTATGATGTGCCAACCTGGTTTATTCATACACACCTGCAAAAAGATGTAATGAAAGGGCCGGCCCATGGCTCACTTGGGAGAGCGTGGTGCTGATAACACCAAGGCCATGGGTTAGATCCTCTTACTGGTCATCTTTTAAAAAAAAAGATGCAGTGAGTGTTCCATAGGTGTGACTGGTGGTGTTCCCTGGGTCGCTGGGCTTCACCTATCCTGCCTCTGCTAACACCATACTCCCCTCCAAGATCTTCCCATGATTCCCAGCTGTTAGCAGACTGGGTTGTCCACTATGCCACCTCTGGCAAGCCTCTCACCCAGATTTTTAGCTACTTCTTGTTCCCCTCTGTGCCATAGGGGAGCCAGGAAAGCTAACCCCCAGGCACGGCCAGCAGTAACCCGTGAAGCACTTGTGAGTCAATTGGAAAAATATGTCCCGGATGGGAGGAGGATTTCAAGATGGATACAGCAGTGGTCTGCTGGAGCCTATTCATACTAGCTCATGAAAGTCAATTGTCAAATTTTCAGGAATTTTGAGGGCCTAGTTAAACACAAACATTATTAAAAATTAAATGATATAAACTTATAGTTAAATAAATTATATCAAAACAAAGGTAATACTCAAAGTTTATCATTTCTGAATTATTTTACTACCTTTTACTGTTATTTATACTTTCAAAGTTGCTCACATCTATTGTATCTATATGGTAGAAATAATATATTACGATTTTGTACTGAGCATTTCTTCACAACTCTGCATCAGTGGAATTGTATTGGTATCTTGAAATCAGCTGTGGTGGAAGTATTTATACCACATAAATCAGCAAAGGCTATAGGTCAGGGCTTGATTTATTATTTTGTTGATCGTTTAGTCTTAAGAAAGAAATGTAGGAAATGTTCATAATGCACATTAAATTTACAAGTGTGTGGTACCTGTAGCCATTACATTGTGAGTAGTAAAAAAAAGGGGGGGAATGTTCTTTCAGTGTTTAAAAACTATTCAGCAAAGTTACTCAGGTCATTGAAAAATGAGTGAGGACCCAAGAAACATAAATCTTTGGGATTTCACTTTTCCTCTTACTGATTAATATAAAATGTCAAGCAACGTTCGTATTGGAACTACATTTATTTACCGGTTGCAACCATAGGTTAGTTACAGATACAAACATTTATCAATTCGCCACTGATCCAGTCCCTTGCCAGGGTACATGACTTGCAATCTGGAGTTTGCCACCTCCATCCCTGCTCCATTTCATCCTTTGGGGATCTTTGTATGTGAATAAACTATACAGCAGTATATCATGACCCTACCCCCAGTGACTTATTCTATTGAATCATTGCTAATTTTACTTTAATGTGTCTAATATCCGAAGGTGGTTCATGGCAGCAAGGAAACTGGCCTCTTTCCAGAGTCTTAAACAAAGAATGTGTGGCACCCTCTCTTATTTAATACACCTCCTTCTCTCTCTTCCATGATCTCTGAAGGGTACATTCTACCATTACATGGCAAGTAAACCTCATGGCCTGGTGCCATGATGGGAAGTCTATCTTGTATGGTCTATAGGATAATTTCAGAAATGGAGTCCACCAGATTTGGCTGTGATTTGGTAAAAGGAAGTGCCATGGGAGGGGGTGGGATAAAGAAATTTAGAGAATCTCCTTCCAAAACAATGGGTTAGCTTGCAGTCTATTTACCTTAAGCACAATCTAATACTTGAGTGTCAAAAGCTGTATCTGAACACCAGTACAGACTATATACTTTGCGGAGCCCAATACAACATGAAAATGTAGGGCTCCTTGTTCAGATTTATTATGAATTTCAAGATGACAACAGCAGAGCATTAAACTAAGCCTGGGGCCCTTTTGAGTGTGGGGCACTGTGTGGGACAGGTCGTGGCTAGGGTCAGCTGGCCCAGCTGCACACTTCCTTTCTCTTTCCATCTCTTTCAAAATATTCCTAATTACTGCCCCAGGCATGAGAATGTTCTGCGTTAACTGAGGAGCTACTCACATACTCAGAAAGGCAAAAATGAAATGCATATATATATATATGTTTCCCCCCCAAACAAATGCCTTTATTATTTAAGGTTTCTAAATTGTGCCCAGATTCCCCCTGGAGTGTGTAAAAAACAAGACAAAGAATGGCAAAATGATGTTTCTTTCGTTTATTTATGCATCCATTCATCATTTATTGTTTCCCCCCCAAACAAGTGCCTTTATTATTTAAGGTTTCTAAATTGTGCCCAGATTCCCCCTGGAGTGTGTAAAAAACAAAAGACAAAGAATGGCAAAATGATGTTTCTTTCGTTTATTTATGCATCCATTCATCATTTATTTATTGAGAACCTGCTATCCTCCCGTCACATCCCAGGGCCCAGAGATTCAATGGTGAGCACAGCAGGCATGTCCCTGTCCTTGTGAGACTCTGTGTAGTGCAGGAAATGAAGTCTGAACAAATAATGATTCAAACAAGTGTATAATTATAGACTGGGATAAGACAACAAGCATGGTTTTATGTGCAGGCCTTTGGTAGACCTGGCCCAAGGGTACAGGATTGGGTGGGGGGTGAGGAGGGTGGTTAGAGAAGGCTTCTCTAGGTGATCCTGGGCTGGTGCCTGAGTAGATGGTAAAGAGAGACCACACATATTTCAGGCAGAGGGGAGAACAGGTTCTGTGGCAATGACTGAACCCTCTGCAGGGCCACAAAACGCTTCCTGCAAGGTGCTGCCCACTCTCCTGGCTGCTCAAGGCTGGATGTAAAAGCTGCTCCTATCTGCTGCTTTTTCAGATTGTCTGGGAAACGAAGAATTGGGAGCACAACTTAAAATGACCAGGAGGAGGATATACTGGGTCCCCAACTCTTCTGGTGGCCTTGTGAACCTCGGCTTTGACATAGGCGATGACATGGTTTCAGGACTTAGCTATGTAAGTAGATCTTCTTAGCATTGAAACATCAGGAAACTGAGTTGACAAGTTATTCTCAATGGTAATAAATTAGGTAAAAAAATTTTGCCGCATATTTATTTACTCTTGATTTTTTCAAATGGACCCCAGGCTTCCATAGTTATATGAGTCATAGTCCTTGGTCATGACACACATTTATGGTTCAAGTATATCTCTATCTATCTGTCTATCTCATCTCTATATCTATCATCTATTAACCATTTATCTAGCTATTTACTTATAATAATATAGAAAGCACCTGTAAACCCATCACCAACATACCAGCTTGCACCTTGGCAATCACATCCAGCTATCAGACTTCCCCTCCGTTTCATTCCGTAATTCTCCCTACCTGAATTAACCACTGTCCTGAATCTTTTTCCATCAATCCCTTGCTGTGCTTTTGAAATAATATTATTTATTCTGTTTGAAGTCTTAAAAATTACCTATCTTTTTGGCTTAATTGTCAAAAGGATTATATAGTATTTTGAGGTTTACTTTTTTACTGACTGATTTTTTTTTTAGTAGATTTACCTTTAGAGGGTGACTTGGTCTCACATTCTATGGGTAACTAACTATAGTACTCTTTGTTCCTGTCTACATTGTTTATTGACAGATTAAAAACCCAAGGAGGTGGAATGACCTGAGCAGAGTCACCAGTGAATGCAGGGCAGAGCCAGGACTGGGACTTGCTTGTCCTGACTCTTGGTCCGGTGCTCATTTCCTGCCTGACAGCCTTTCTTTAGGAGGCTAGATGTGGAAAGATCCATCTCTCCTTGGGCAGGTGGTCCAACTTTCCCTCAGGACAGTATTTACGAGATATGAAATTGATGCCCTTTTGGTTTTTCTTTCCCAAGAGAACTTATGCTGTCCCAGATGGCTCCTGGAACCAGCAGAAGCCTGAGGCACCGGGAAGCATAGATGTTCCCCGCTGGGAGAAGTACAATGCTGCCTGGAAAACCATGATTCCTATTCGTCCCAAGCCAAGGTGAGTTCTGAGTGGGAGGAGGGCACAGTACCCACTAGGGCAATGACCCTCAACCCTTAGTGCCCAGACCTCTCCCAAAGATTGTTACATAACTATGTCTCTACACAGTCATGTCACCCACCACAGCCAAATACCTCCAGAGCAGCCTGAGGCACATTAGGGAGGCACAGTCATCACATTCATTCATTCATTCATCAAAGATCATAGAGCCATGTGCCAGGCACCGTGCTAGACCACAGGGGAAGAGCATTGAGCAAAACAGCCATGATCTTTGCCATCCTGGACCTTGTAGAGGGGAGGAAGACAATAAGCAACTAAACTCGTAAATAAATGTGGTTACAAGCTGAGTGAGGAAGGAGTTACAAAGAAATATGAGGGTGTTGAGGGACAATAGGACAATGACAACTTGATAAGTTTGGAGTGACTTAAGCTGAGACCTGGAGGATGAACAAGAACTTATGAGGCAAGAGTAGGGGAAGAATGATCGGGGCTGGGGGTACAGCTTGTTCAAAGGCCTTACCTTGAGGTGGAAAGAATACAACGTGATGTGTCCAGGAGCTGAGCAGGAGGCCAGTGTTGCTGGAGAGTCACGTGTGATGTTGGGTGTGGCGAGAGGTGAGGCTGTAGAGGCAGGCAACAGCTTGTTCAAAGGCCTTACCTTGAGGTGGAAAGAATACAACGTGATGTGTCCAGGAGCTGAGCAGGAGGCCGGTGTTGCTGGAGAGTCACGTGTGATGTTGGGTGTGGCGAGAGGTGAGGCTGTAGAGGCAGGCAGGTGCCAGAGGATCACACACGTCCTCACAGGCCACATTAAGGATGTTAGTCTTCATTCCAAGAGTAATAGGAAGCCATGGAAAGGCTCCCCATTATTCTATTTTAGTGAAAGCCTTATGGTGTTAGCCTTCAATTTAAGAATTAAAGAAATTCAACGTGTCCATCTCCAATACATCATAGTTTAATGTAACCATCCCCAAATTGGTTTCTGACTAATACAGCCCTGCTTGGGGGGCCTTCCACGGTATTGCACTCCCCTAAGCAAGCACACATTCATTTATTCATCATTTATCGACAGGACTTTAACACTCTTCTAGTCTGGTTCCTAAGCATTTCACCATCAAGTCCATTTTGTATTTACAATTCCCTCATCTGTCCAACTGTTTTCTAAGATTTTATCTATCAACAAACTGCATTTGTTTTCCCATTTTTTAAATCTGAATTTCTATCAATACTAGCTGCATTGTTACCATACCGAATTGATGTTATCTCTGCCAAGAACAAAGAACCCTGGTACTTTAGTTCACCTAGGCAACCTTATTTTAAATAAACGTGTTGTTTCTGTCGGGCCTTTGGGATATTGGCACTAGCTCATGATTCTTGCTGTGTCTTTGGTGTCACAGATGACCCAACGTATCTGGTGCATTCTTTGACCCTCCCTTTGCTTCCTCCTGTCTCCAACATCTCTGGCAAGGGCATGGCCATCCTGGTCCAGATATACATCCCTACTGGGCTATGAGCATATAAAGGGCCAGAGAGTGGTGAAAAGAGGCCACAGCCCACTCCCAGTCCAAAAACAATCTCATGAGTTTGTCATTTTCATCTTCTCATGTTTCTCCCTAAATCTTTGTTTGAATTGAATTTCTTTCATATGGAAACAAATAACATTAAAGGCAATTTTAGAAAAAGAAAGAAAAATTACACATAATCCCAACACCCTAATCCAATATTTTTTTCAGTAATTGTGAATCATTCTTAAAGATAAGACCAATCATTTTTTATTTATTTACTTTTAATTTCATTTTATTGTTTTTGTAAAAGTTACATAGAAAAACTGAAAAACAATGAGGCTCTCTTTTCCTGTTCCTTTGTCAATTCTATTCCTTTTTTTTTTTTTTTCCTTTTTATCTTTTTTCGTGACCGGTAACAGGATCGCAACCCTCGGTGTCATGCCCGTACCACGACCGGCAACGGAATCGCAACCCTTGGTGTTGCGCCCGCACCGCGCTCAACCAGTGAGCGGACTGGTCTCTATATGGGATCCGAACCCTTCCTAGGCGGGAGTGCCGCAGCGCTCCCAAGCGCCGCACTCTACTGAGTGCGCCACCGGGCCGGCCCGTCAATTCTATTCCTTCTTCAAAGTCAACCACTATTAACTACTTGATACAAATGTACATATTGTTTTGTCTGCCTTCCTTCCTTTCTTCCTTTTTATATGTAAGTAAAAAAAATTCTGAATTTTTGGATCCGCAAGTGACTTTTTTTCC
>NW_007728396.1:180381-182192 GCF_000696425.1 Galeopterus variegatus
TTGCGCCCGCACCGCGCTCAACCAGTGAGCGGACTGGTCTCTATATGGGATCCGAACCCTTCCTAGGCGGGAGTGCCGCAGCGCTCCCAAGCGCCGCACTCTACTGAGTGCGCCACCGGGCCGGCCCGTCAATTCTATTCCTTCTTCAAAGTCAACCACTATTAACTACTTGATACAAATGTACATATTGTTTTGTCTGCCTTCCTTCCTTTCTTCCTTTTTATATGTAAGTAAAAAAAATTCTGAATTTTTGGATCCGCAAGTGACTTTTTTTCCTTGCTTAAGATGCTTAGAGTTTGTCTCATGTTACACATATAGATCAACCCTATTTATAAAAACTTCTGCATTGCCTTCCATAGTATGGGTATATCATAGTTTCTTCCTGTTCGCATAATTCTTCAATTCATGGGTATTTTTGTTATTTCTGGTTTTCAACTTTCAAATAATAGAGTCAAGAAAAAATACTTGTATGTGCATCTGGATGGCTGCATTGTGGTTTTTACGTGGTTATAATTTATCCTTTCAAAATCTTGAACTTGACTTAATTTTCCTCTCTGTAACTTCTCTACTAGGGTTCCTGGCCCTAACCCCCTGGATAATGCCGGCCTGTTCTCCTACCTCACATTGTCATGGCTCACACCACTCATGATCCGAGGTTTACAGAATCGCTTAGATGAGAGTTGCATCCCTCTGCTCTCAGTCCACGATGCCTCAGCCAAAAATGCCAAAAGGTAAAGTTTTGGGCAATCCATTGGATTGGTTATAGACCATCTCTTGATGGGATAGAGACCAGAGATGCTTAAGGCTGGTAGGTAGGGTCCATCCTCAGACAATTTGGCTTTCCCTTTGTAGCAAGAGGCCCCACNGCTGGTAGGTAGGGTCCATCCTCAGACAATTTGGCTTTCCCTTTGTAGCAAGAGGCCCCACCCTAGACTGGGGGTTCTTAACCCAGAGTTCATGAATCTCTTGAAGTAGTATTCATATTTTATATATTTGGGCTGGAGATCTTTTTGTGGAATGAGAATTCACATCTTTTATCAGATTTGCCAAAGGGCTCATGACCCCAAGAACATTAGAAATGACTGCTTCTAGTCCTTTTTGATTTTCTCTTCTGGATCAAGCACTTAACAGTGGCACTGGGTATTACATTTTGGGTGAGCAACCCAGACTTTAATCCTCAACCACCACTAACTGGTTGCGTGATTAAATTTCCTGTACTACTCACTTCACAAGGTAATACGAGGGTCAGATGGGGGAAAAATGAATAAGTGATTTAAAATGTCCTGTACTCATGTTCGTACCTCTTGCTCCTTCAGTGAGAGACACCAGGTGGAGAATGGCAGTTTCTAAATGTGTTCTAGGAAATTATAGTCTGATAAGAGCTTCCCTGAGAAGAGCATTCAGTGGTTGGGGGAGCTTGTGAAATGTCATATGCTGTAGCCAGGTCTCAGAGATTTACAAAGCAATTTAGTGTATTCAAGGCATTGAGAAAACCTGCAGTACAGAAATTGGTTAATCTTTGACCCATTGCTTCTCAGACTTATTCAGTAAAAGAAAAAAAAAAAAAAAGATTCCAGGGAACACCTTTTGGATAATTCCAGATATTGGTCAGAATTTCACCTCTTACCCACTATGATGTCAGACAAGTTGACCTTTTTTTATGTTTTTACACATAAAGACATGTCTATGTCTTTATGTATAAAGTAGTGGATCATAAAATTTATCTCATTGTCCTTCATAGGATTGTTGTAAGAATCAAAAGAAGTGATGAATGGGGCCGGCCCGGTGGCGCACTGTAGCAGTGCGCCACT
>NW_007728396.1:182717-184974 GCF_000696425.1 Galeopterus variegatus
GCAATCCCGTTGCCGGTCCTGGTCCGGTACGGGCGCGACACTGAGGGTTGCGATCTGTTGCGGGTCACGAAAAAAGACAAAAAGGAAAAAAAAAAAAAAAAGAAGTGATGAATTCAGTTTAAAGTACCTGGAAAAATGCTTGATGCATAATAAGTCTGCTTGCTCTTTTCTGACCATTATGAGTACAAGACTTCCTGATTTACTTTCACACAGTTCCAGTTCACTGATTTTGCCTTTTTTGTTCCATTACTCAGTGTCTGTCCACCAACACTTTTGCAATCACTCCATATTGGGATGTTTATTTTAAAAAATAATTATCCGTGCATTCACGCCTTTAGAGAAGGAAGAAGTTTTTTTCTATATGTTTACCACTTAATAGGCAGAGTTCTGGGGTGCATCTTTCCTGATTCTTCAGAAGAGCTGCTCTGTTTGGCTTCTGTGAAAATTTGCTGACGCACTGTCAACTGTCATCACCACCATCATCATAGTCACCAGCAGCAGCAGCAGCAGCAGCAGCATTATCACCGCCTAGCGCACTATCACCTTCGTCATCATCACCATCATAATTCTTCATATTTTTTATTGTTCTACAATTACAGAGCATTTCCTCACCCATTATCTCCTTTGACCATCACAACAGTGTTATGAAATAAACAGGGCAGATATTGATTCCCCCATTTTACAGATGAAGAAAATGAGGATAAGAGAAGTGAAATGATGTTCCCTGAGTCATACAGCTAATGAATAGAGCAGCTAAAATTTGAAGCCAAGTCTTTTGACTCTGAGAGTAGTGATCATGGCCAAAAATTGATAGAATTGCTAGGAGAGCTGTGGGCAGGCTCTAAAAAACATGGTTTTATTTAGTCAAATAAATAGCTCTAGAACTTGTCTCTGTGGATTGTGCATGTGTCGGGGTGGAGCTGGAATGAGGAGAGGTGGCCCCATGGTTTGGCCTGAGTAATATCATCCAGAAGCAAGAAGATCCACCTATGTACAGGTGTCACAGGGACATTTTTTGCTTTGCTGAGGTAGGACCTAGGCCCAGCAAATTTTCTGGGTCATCCATTGGTGGGCATGGGATGGGAGTAGTTGTTTTGTAACTCAGGGAGGAAGAAAGAGCCTGGAGTTTTGATTGAGTGAAGAAAAAAGTTCTGATGGTGTTTGCTCCCTTCTGATTTTAGCCTGGACATGGGTGTCCATGGCTGGAGGAGTAAGGGATAGAAAAGACTAGAACTGTTTGTCGTGAGAGACTTGGTGAGATTCTGGGCAGGGATGAGAGCCAGAAGTTGATGGAAATGTTTGAGATCGTGCACAAACAGTGCTGCTGTCAGGCCCTGGTGACAAGGGGTGGCCTAGCAAGGGAGGCTGTTCTGTCCACTGTGCTCTTGTTCTGTAAGGAGTTGACGCTTCAGGGAATACCTAGAGTCCCATGGCATAGTCCTTTATGTTCTCATCATGGGCACTGGTAGCCACTTTTCAGACAGAGGAACTGCACATATGGGAGCAGGAGCCAGGAAATAAAAGGGCAGTTGCCACATGGTGCCCGCAACCAGCAGACTGGATTGTGGATGCATGGGAGGCATCAAAGGGCTGGATTAAGACATCTGGAAATCCTAAGCAGCACAGTGACTATTGTCCAGTCCCCTGCCCTTGCCCCTGCCTCAAATAAAATTCAAAATAAAAAGCGTAAGAAAGTCAACATTTTTAAAAAACTTTTTCTGGATAACTTCTTTCATGCTTTTTTGAAATATTGTGTACCAAATTTTTCTCCAAAAAAATGTTTTTGATGTTCCTGTTTTGCTGGTGTAACACAACCTTTGGAGACTTTGAAATAATTGAGGACACTTTTTGGAAGTCAGAGTTCTGGGTTTTGTGAATCTTAATTTGTGTATTAAAAGGAAGAGTGATATTATACAAATTCCTGGGCTATTTCCTGAACTAACTGTATTTCAGGGTCACAAAATAGTTAGTGAAGCAAAGTGATTTTTTGTATAAAAAGACAATCTACTAAGTTCAGAAGGAGTGATAGAATTAGAAAAATCATCATTTTGCCAGCCCTGGTGAAAGCAGCTCTTGGCAATGGTGACCAGTGATGGGGAACTTGATAATTAATGAGTCAAGCTAACTCACCCTAACCCACTGATCCACCTTAATGTTTCTAACAATGGGACACCAGACATTGTGTGTCTTCTGATGGGAGGCAACAGGAAATACATGACATCACCTATTAAATATTTTTGCCAAATGGCTTGACATC
>NW_007728396.1:185342-187232 GCF_000696425.1 Galeopterus variegatus
CATTGTGTGTCTTCTGATGGGAGGCAACAGGAAATACATGACATCACCTATTAAATATTTTTGCCAAATGGCTTGACATCTGAATTTTATTAAGTCTCTAGGTCTAACTACCAGTTTAATAGGAAATACAGGGGATAGAAGATTATGTTAGACAATACCACAGTTCAATCCAGAATGTGGGAATTTCTACAGGATAAATAACTCAGTTTCTTGAACAAATAAATGACATAGATATGCAGAGGAGGGCAAACAGCTAGAGATTACAATGAAACTCGAGGCCTATATTTGTCCTTTAAATGCAATGTATGAACTTTGTTTGGATCTTGATTGAGACAAACTAACTGTAAAAACATATTTTTGAAATAATTAGAGAAATCTGAGCATAGACTGGGCATTAAATGCCATTAAGGAATTATTGTTACTGTGGTTACTACAGTTTCAAAAATAGAAGCCTTATCTGGAAGACACCCATACTGAAGTAGTTATAGATGAGAAGATATGATGTCCAAGATTTGCTTTACATACTCCAGCAAAAAAAAAAAAAAAAAAAAAACAGTAGCGGTAGAAGAGATGAAACAAACATGTCAAAATGTTGATAATTCTGGAAGGTGGAAGATAGGTACTTGGGAGATTCCCTGTATTGTTCTCTCTGCTTTTGTTGTGTTTGCCAATTAACAAAGCTCCTGGCTAGCAAGAACTAGGACGCTTGGGTGACACATGTGAAGGGATTTCACTTGGTTCAATTTTTCTCTTTTCAAGGCTTCAACGCCTTTGGGAAGAAGAAGTCTCAAAGCATGGGATTGAAAAAGCTTCAGTGCTTCGAGTGATACTGAGGTTCCAAAGAACGAGGATTATTTTCGATGTACTTCTGGGCTTCTGCTTCAGTGTTACGAGTGTACTGGGGCCAGTAAGTGGCAGACTTGGTGAGGTTTGGGGGACTCCAGGATTTAGAGATTACAGATGGTACTGGGGGCATGTCAAGTCCATACCAGGAATTGGGGATGTTTTTGTCTCTCAGCTGTTGCCCAGAAAATGAGGACCTTCTGGGGGCAATAGAGCATAGTAGTTAGGAGTGTAAGCTCTGTAGCCACTGCTTGGGTTCAAACCGTGGCCCTGCCACTTAACTGCTGGGTGACTTTGGACAATTTAATTACCCTCTCTGTGCCTTGGTTTCTTCATGGAACCCCGTGACACTCACAGGGGTAGACCTTATGAAAACCCTTATGTATAAAATGGAGAGCATTACGTTATCTGCCTCAAAGGGTAGCATTAAACAAGATTAGTATCTAAAGCCCTTAGAACATGGCCTGGCTCAGTACATGTTAAGGGCTTTGAGAAACGACTGAGCAGCTCTGGGAATATAGGTAGCAGGAACTAATGGTCTCCTCCATGTACCATGGTTGAGATGAATGGGCTCCATCTCCTGTCCTCTAGTTCCTCAGCCCAAGAATCTGATTTCAGAGGAAGAGTCTGATTGGCCAGCTGGGGTCACCTGGTCACCGTTGGGCATGGGAGGATGGGGCACTTTGAGTGACAGTCCAGCCTAGACTGCATGCAATGGGCAGCTGAGAGTCTGCCCAGAAGAAAAGTGAGGCAGTGTTACCAGCTAAGGGGACAATGAGTGTAGGTCAGGAAGAAGTAGCAGTTGATGACCACAGAGATAACTGGCACCAGGGACAGTTAGTATACTGCATGTTCTCCATTTGTCCCTCTAGGTCCACTGTCCACCATTTTCCACCCTGCCCTGTGCCCCTAGTGTAGGATCTGTATAGGTCACATGAATGGGGCCCCCTGCCTTCTGGCTTCTAGTTGGGTTTGACCAATGGGAGACTCCAATAGACTGGAAGGAAAGAGAACGGTGAGATTGGGATATTTATCTCCCTGGCTGCT